>NW_006262022.1:962275-1078133 GCF_000493195.1 Citrus x clementina
TGTTGTAGTATTTGAGAGCTGATTTGCCTTAGGAATTAAGATCTTTTCATAATCCGATTTTTTTAAAAAAAAAACTTTGAAGATATCGTGTTATATGTTTTTTAGTAATTATGTATAGTTAGAATTTACTAATTTTTTTTATTTATTCATTAGCCGCCAACCAGAATTTATTTTTTAAAAGAGTTCAGATCATAAAAAAAAAAAAATCACAATCCTTGACTCAGAATTTAAATAAAGAGTGGCATAACATTATTTAATGTGTCATTTGTTAAATGTTTAATAAAATTTTCATAAATTGTTTTGTGAATTAGCTATATTATCGTACCATATAATTGATTAATGCCAAATTGGTATAGATAAAATTTGTAAATGTCTAGTTACCGAACATACAGAAAAATATTATCGAGTAGTCCACTGTACATTTTTAAGACTCTCTTAATCAAGCTTAATGAATTGGGTTCAATCGTTAGTTAAGATCCCTGACAATGGGCTCAATCGTCTCGTACAGTTTGGGTGTAATATTTTTAAAATGTTGGGATGATTTTGGAATGCTGTCTAGTTAAGACAATCTGAAAACGGGCTCAATTATTTTGAGGTTACGTTCGTTGATTCATATTTCAGGGAGGTAGTTATTGGGTTTGGGCTTGACCCCAAAAAGAATTTTGGACTGACATTTGGTTAAACAATTTGGACTTTTTTTTGGGACACTTTTAACTTATCACTCATTGATTTCAGACCCATATTTCAAATCCATCTTTTTATTTAAGATTTACTATACATTTATAATCCACTTTATTGTAACATGATGTAATGTTTTATAATTACACTTTATTTTAATATGATGTAATGTTCTATAATTACATAGTGTAATGGGCAATTAAGATAATACATGTGGCATTTTTTTTATATTTTTTTTATTTGATCAATTTGATCGGGTTGAGATTTGTCAAACTGATTTCAATCCGAGATTCACTTAGTTATAGTTTTGCAATCTGTAGTCGAGCTAAGCTTATTAAAAAGTACAAACCGACCCAAATCGAGTCGATTTGGTTGAATTCACCTGATTTGATCAGTTTTCAGTTTGAAATGCCCATCCCACAAATAATGCATGGCATACTCTTATCATTTACAATGTTATTTTACCTTCATTTTTAACATTTATCAAGGTGTGTTCCGGCAAACATTGGGCTGAACTTCATATCCTAACAAAGACGTACATCGGATAGTTTTCGACACGGGCATCAAGTTCCCCCTAAGACAAGCCTATCAACTTTTGCCAAGTGATTACACTCATGTCACTGGACACTAAACAAGAGTGCGTGATCCTCATTTTGTCTCCTTTCCATTCTTCAACCTCCACCTTTTTAGCCTTTCTAGTGAAATCCACGTGTATTCCACCACCATATGTGTGTGGATATGTATACTTATAAAGTTCTTTTTTTTAATTCTTTTTTCCTACATGTCTCTCTCGACAACTATTACAATTAACGACCACGGTATTGAACATACGACAGCCGGCAGTTATATGAATAGTTCCGCCGAAACAAATCAATTGATGGTTTACTAAAAAAATGTCATTAGATGTGTTATTTACGAAGACAAATGGCTGCAAATTTTGGGTTTTGCGTGTGGCGAGCACACGTCAACGCGAGGAGAGTACGCGACAGCGCGAGCGGGGGCAGTCAAGCAAGCATAGGAGTGATAAGTGGTTTTGAGCAAGGTTAGGTGTCAAAATTGGACTTTTCATTTCATTGCGCAAGGCAAATGAAAAGCAAGCAACAATCAGTCGTTTTAGGGGATAAAAATACAAGAAGATCACTTCACCATCTCATAAATGTCCAACTCCCCCGCCCCCAAAACGCTCAAGCAGCTCCAAAGTTCTTCTCATAGCTCATACCTTTGCCTACTCAACTCCAATTTCTTTCAATCCACTTGCTCTTCTCCAAATTCCAACCACCCCCATTTATCAACCCCACTCCTTTAGACTTCGGAACCCCATTTAAGCCGCCACTTTCTGGATTGAAAATAAAACAAACGCATTAGCAATGTGGACGATGGAAGTTTAAATGATGGTGAGAATAGAGAAAAGATCTAAGTCAATTTCATTTCATCTTGATCATTTTTATCAAAATTCAACTCCTTATACCTTAAGTGTGCATTTGTGAGCAGGGGCGGATGCAGTGCAGGACCACTGGGGGCTCAAGCCCCCACTGAAAAAAATAATATTTTTTTGTTTAAAAGAAAATTTAAAATTTAAAATAGTCCTTGTAAAAATTATTAGATAACCTCATTCTTTAAAATTTAAACTATTATTTTAATAATTATAAAGTAATAATTTTACTTAAAAAAATAAAGCCCACAGCCCAAAATATTTATAATCCCAAAATTGAACTGTGAGTGTCAAACTTGTAATTAGGTATTGTCTTGAAGAAAAGATGAAGTTGCAGACATCAGTTATGTTCTTTATTCTCATAATCGGAGTGAAAAAAACGAAATGAGAAGGAGCCAGGAGGGGGGTGATTTATTAATTGTTGTGGGCTTGAGTGGGTGGGACGTGAGACCGACTTGCCTTTACATCAATTTTGCATAAGATAAACATATTCTTTTCATTTTTTTTAAATTAAGTTAATAATTTCGTATTTTATTTTTTGTTCACATGTCAACACATCTCTATATAAATTATAATTGTTCAAGTGACTAATTCTACTCTTTATAATTTCTTTTTTTAGTGATTTTGTTTATAACTATTAGTAAATTAATTTTTTCAATTGTAATTAATTTTTTTTACGTAAGTACTCATATATATAATTTTGACCAATGAAATTTATGAAGAATGAACTTCGGAATCGGATGGGAGATGAATGGATGAATGATAATTTGATTGTTTGTGTAGAAAAAGATGTATTTAATAGTATTGATAATGAGTCTATTGCACAATGTTTTCAGAATATAAAATCACGTAGAGAATAATTGTAAGTGGGTTACCAAAAATTTTATATATTTAAGTTTCAATTTTTACATTTTGTTGTTATTTAATTTAGCCCCCGGTAAATTATTTTTCTAAATCCGCCACTGTTTGTGAGAGGCAACTGTTGAGTTATATTATAAGTAACTAGTCACTTAAGGAAGTCTAGGGTGATTAAAAGTATACATATATATATATATATATATATATATATATATATATATATAATAATAATAATAATAATAATAATTTTTATAATTTTATAAACATTTCAAGAAATTTCTCTCACCTATAAAGATCATCAAATTATCAAAATTTTAAAAAAACTATATGCAAAACAAGTCCAACGAGAAGCTATCATTTTCTCACTCATGTGGCTAGTGGTTTGACTCCTTCACATGTATTTGCAAAAATTGATTCTCTTCTAAACTTTTAGAAATAAACTCAAGTGTTTTCTATCTAAAAGTTTAGGAAAATTCTATCGCCCAATTAATCTAACAAGTTCTAATAGATTTTAATTGTAAATATTCATAAAATAAAATATAATTTTATATTCAAATCGACGGGTCACATAAGATAACATAATTATTAGATAGTGTAATATAAAATATAAAATAAAAATTAATACCTCACAAATGCTAAATGATTATTAGTGATACATAATTTGAGATACAAAATTTATATCTTCATCTCTGTAATATTATTGTACAAAATAATAAGAATATGATTTTAAAAAAAGTACAATTTAAATTCGAAATCTCATTTCACGTGGTATGTGGTGTGTGTGCGTAATTAATAAATTTAAAAAAAAATCAAAATCAAAATAATTGAAGGCGGGGTTAGGCCTAATATATATATATATATATATATTTATATAAAAAAAAGAAAGGAAAACAAAATCAACAATATAATTCATTCGAACTCAGTAACCCCGGTATTCTCTCTTTCATCTCTTTGCTAAAACTTTATCCGCTTCTGACCATCTCCCTCAATTTCCAGAAACTCTCCGAAGAAGCCATGGAGAGGCTTCTGTATTCATCTTCTCCAACTCATTTCACCAAAACCCATCTCAAGTTTTCGCCTTTCCGCTCTCGACTCTCCCCCATTGACTCACCTAAACTCGCTTTTCTCTGTTCTTTGCGCTCCGAGTCCAAGCGGGTCGGCTCAGTTTCTTGCAAATACGAAAACCCATCTCATTTTTCTCATCCATCTTCATCAGAGTTGAATGATTCCCGTTCTCTGACTCCTCATCGAGTTGACTCACCGAATGAGTCAATGCCGAGTTCGAATTTTCTCAAGCAGATCGCAAAAAGAACTACTGAGGGGAAAAAGGTACTTTTTTAATTCTAACATTTTTTTTATTGTTTGTGGCTGTTTTTTATTTCTGTGAAATGATCATGGGTTCGGGTTAAATTTAGATTTGATGCGTTGATTTTAATGAATGGAATGCGATATTTGTGTCGATTGATTCTATGTTTAATGAATTATTTGTATTTGTGGTGAATTGGATATTTGTTGGTGTGTAATCGGCTGTTTGGTTGGTAGGAAAATTGAGAGGAAAGAGGAAGGTGAAAATAAAATTTGGAGCCTTTTGAGATAGAAATGGTAATGAAATGTAAAGTTGTAGAATTAGACACTCACGGTGTATGTAATTCAGAATATGGAGCATAAATATGATAGAATCTGAAATCCTTTCCAATTTATAATGAATTGTAACTTCAAAGATTTTTAATATGAAGCACTCCTTGATAGTAATGTAAAGATCAAATTTTCCAGTTCAATAGTGGTTAGATGCTTTCATTAGATTATTGGGTTTAGAATTAGATTAATTTTATGTTTTCTTCCATAGTGATATGAGCTAAATTGGCTTTGTTTCAGAAGCACTTACCACACCCTTTATTGAGGTGTACGTGTATTGTGAAGTATAATATGCAGTGGTGTCAGCATTTAACTTATTGTTATTGTTAGTCTTTGATTGTGAAGAACCCACACCAAAAAGCAATGAGAAACACTCATGTATTAGAGATTTTGCAGTAGTGGCTAATTCTTGTAACTCTTTTTGAGTTTTTTGATGTCCAACAGTTGTGAGTTTTTTAAGAGATTGTTATACTAGCACACGTGGAATTTTACATGCATCCGAAAAAGCGGTGAATATTTATCTCTGTTATTGCTTCAGCTCCATTACAGCATGAACAAATGCATAGCCCTGTGGGCGCTTATCTGTATAACTACATCCCTGTTATATCACAGGCTTACATAGAATTAACAAATTTTGTTATTGGTATTCTTTGGAGTAGGTTGGATTTGAATAGAATTTGCATGATCCAATTGTTTAAATCTGTTCAATGATTATGTTTTTCTTTGGAGACAAAATTTACAAAAATTACCATATTGTGTGCTTTTTTCAGGCAATTGCTGCTGGAACACTTGTAGCACTTTCTGCTGCTATTGTTTTCTTGATCCACCCAGTTTTTGCACCAGCTGCTTTTGCAACTTTTCAAACGGCAGCTAGGACTGGGGGACCTGCAGCTGCTGCTGTTGGGAGCAGGCTGATCCGGACTGAATTATTAAGTAGTGCATGGACTGGTTTCTTTGCTGGTTGCTTACACACCCTTTCAGGTCCCGACCACCTTGCTGCTTTGGCTCCACTCTCAATTGGCCGTACCCGAATGGAAAGTGCTGCAGTTGGAGCTCTTTGGGGCTGTGGCCATGATGCTGGCCAGGTTATCTTTGGGCTACTATTTCTACTTCTAAAGGATAGGCTCCACATTGAAGTCATCCGAACTTGGGGCACTAGAGTGGTGGGAATGACTCTACTTGTTATTGGTGCTATGGGTATTAAGGAAGCTTCTGAAGTCCCCACTCCATGCGTTGCCCTAGAAAATGGTGAGTGTGATGTTAGTGTTTATGAGGCTCTTGAGAATCCTGCAGTTGGAAAAAAGAAGGTTGGTTTTGCTACATTTGCCACTGGAATTGTTCACGGATTGCAACCAGATGCACTGATGATGGTCTTGCCTGCACTTGCTTTGCCTTCTCGCTTGGCTGGTGCTGCCTTTCTCATCATGTTCTTACTTGGGACTGTAGTTGCAATGGGAAGCTATACAGTGTTTATAGGTTCATGTAGTCAAGCTTTAAAGGATAGGATACCCAGAATTACTGAGAAACTCACCTGGGCATCTTCTCTTGTGGCAATTGCTCTCGGATTTGCCATTCTCATTAGCCAATTTTTTGGATATAGCTTGTACTAATCCATCTGACTAAGTATCAACATTCGCATTTTGCAAGCTTCTCTTTAGCATTAGGAAGATCTTGGAAAGGATTATTCAATTTGTCTACTACAACTCTACAAGGGTTCATTTGCATGGTGTCTTGTGTAAGTGAGAATCGGTATCTTTACAATCTCATTTCAAATTTCCTCTTGTAATCCACAGACTGCACTAAAAATTCTGGGTCTTGTCTGAAGTCAGAAGCATACCGTGTTTCTTAGGAAGGCAAGGATTCTAAATTAAGCTATTTGAATATCTTGTTTGCTAAGTAAAACTTAAAATCTTGCACACTCCTTACTGTTGCGTGCAGTTTTAATTTCTTCCAGTTTTCAAGAACTAAGAATTTAGTCGGTTTCTTTGACTTATAATGTAAAAAAGCAACGAGGAAAACATAAAATCATCAAGGGTTGAAAATTCATCATTCTAATTGATATTGAGCAAAACTGCTGTGGAAAGTCATCGTCGCTATGAAATGAAATAAACATAAGTTTGATATAAATAGCAAAGATATTATAAATTTATACGAGTGTGAAATAAATCTACTTAATTTTAAAAACAATCTACAACTTCCAATTTCAATATCAATCAGAGCATAAATCACTAAATTTAGAACGCAAAACGAGTGGTTATTAAACAAATCTTTAAACCCAAAAGGAGATCCCAGTATCCACAGGGGGCTAAAAAAAAAAAAATTCCTGGAACCATGCTCATTTCAAATTGTTGCTGGCTTTCCAAAAATGCAAATGCCACCTTGTTTCCCATAATTCATGGAATGCACATACTTGATGGAAACCAAAAGAAAACCAAGTTGCCTAAGTGTGTCTAATCCCTCTTTAGAGAAACATCAAATCAAATCAACAAAAATAAGTTAGTGATCCCATCCCATCTGCCGCGCTCAACATGTGAGCTTCAGTGCGAAATAATAGACACCTTAGCACTAACCACTTGTAGATTCTTCAGTAATAGAAAAAGTCGATGAATATTAAGGCTTCTGCTTCTTCTCGATGTCGTAATGCACACACACATCTGCTGCTGTCTTCATCTGGAACCATGAAATCAAGTTTTATTTTGAACAGTCAAGATCATATAATAGGCCAACTATATAACAAAAAGGATCAACCAATTCTCTCCAATCACATAAATTCACTTTGAATAGATGACTATTAGAGGTCGAAGTCAAAAATTCGTGCAAGAATGTGGATCCCATTTCGGTTCTTTATCAGCCAGACTTAGTTAAATTACAATCTGAAATAAACATAATCTAATGACTCACACGGTATAAGCTCGTACAACTTTATCTATAGAAGCTTGGATTCAAACTACCATCACTTCATATAAAAGAATGAGATCAATTGCAATACTGTCCATCCTTTGCCACAATTTGGGCTCACCAATCAAATAAATGCAATACCTATTGATATATCTTGTGAACTCATTGAACTAGCTAGGTGCATTTTTTTTTTCTCTACAGTCCTGGATAAATTATTATTCCCAGGGAAAAGGAAATAAAATAAACCAAGTGAAAGTAGTGAAAATGGACATCTCAATCAAATAGTCAATAGCCCATTTAACATACACAAGGTTATATGCCGACTTTTACATATTGACAGTGTGCGAATCTACCACACATCCACAGTACTATAATTTCAAATTTTCATACCAATTTTCGACGCCAATAAATTTGTTGATAGTCATAAAATTACTGAAAAAGAAAAATTAGGATACACAATAGTTTCTATTAGAATTGAGTTCAAGCATCTACCTGTATAACATTGACCACTTGCTTGATTGCCCATCCAAATAAACTCAAAGCAACTAGAATGGAAAGAAGAGAACCCTGTTGCAAAGAACTCCCAACAACCTGAAGGAGGAAGTAGTTCAGAGACCAAGCAACAATGACAATCTTTCTACAAATTGGACAGACTAAAACTGGTAACTGAATGAGAACTTACATCCACCAGACTTTCACTCTGAGTGTCCACAATAAGAAATAGGATTAAGTAAAGTACCTGCCGGGTGGAACAGATGAATCAAGAAACAATTATTAATAAAATTTGTAAAAGAAAATTTTTTTCCCTAAGGCAAATAGTGCGTGAAAGCTACACATTACCTCACATGCCACACAACAATAACCCATAAATATTCGGTTCCCGTAGTAAGCCTTGAAAAGCCAATTTGTGCTGTCTTTTACATCTTTATGACTAGTTTTGCCTGTCAAGAAGGTACTGCAACAAAGATCCAGAAGGGTAGGTATGGTTCCGAACAAAATAAACACTTTCAGCAAAAGAAACATCTGAATACAATCGAGTCATTTCAGGTTACCTGTACATCTGCAGCCAGTGGCTACCAATATCCAGTGCAAGCAATGACACAAAAACCAACCCAGGCCTGCAGAAAAATCCTATCAAATGGATCAGTTGTGCGAACATTTTAAATATTAATTGAACATGATAAGATAAACATCTAATAAACTCTCACCTATATACTTGGGATAGTATAGCCAGCAGAGAAGCTGTGCTAATCCTGACATACAAAACATTATCGATAAAAATAGGTAGAAAAGCACACCCATATAATTTAATGTTCTACAAGTTTCAGAAAAAGAATGAAGTGAGTCTGATAAAGAGAGAGAGAGAGAGTGAGAGACAGAGATTACCTATCTGTTACCATGTCCAATACAGCTCCAAAGGTCGAAACTGAACTAAGAAGAAGATAAATAAGTCATAGGTATTAGTTATTATTAGCTACCAGTTTCTGCTCTTCAAAAAATAAAAATGCCATATAGTATTACAAAACCTTAGGAACAATTTACAAACTGGTTGTCAAATGGAATAAAGAAACTGGGAATAGAATTTCAAGAATACGAGTATTTGCAATACAGAAGAAACCTTCAATCAAGGAAATAACAAGGCCTGTCTCATTGGCAATAATTAATAGACCGAGTTTTCTAAGAGAAAAGCGCATAACTTCAGGATTTCTGGTTCTCTTCAGTTAACTAGAGCAAAACATAACACACAAAGGAAATTCAAAAGCAAGTCCCTAGATCATAAAAGCAATAGAAAATTGGCTATTACTCCAATTTGAGAAACAAAACACAATGGCCCATATCTCACTATGACAATGTAGGTCTAGCCCTGGATAGATTAAGAAACCAAAAAGGACTCACCAAGGCAACAAGAATTTTTTGACGACAACTATAACTTTGAATGTTACAAATTGACAAAAAGTAAGGAGCCCCATTTACTTTTTTTGTAACAACAAAATAAAAGAACTCCAAGTTCACACAAATTAACCACATACACTCAGAAGACATGCATTTAGCATCTCAATTAGCTTCAATGCTTGAAGCCATTGCATACCTTGATTGAATTTGCGAGCACACCAACCATCAATGGCATCACATACAAAGCTGAAACCAATGAACAATCACATTACACTCTTAGCACTATAATATCAAAAACTACAAAGCTTGAAACCACTTCTTATATAGATTCTCACCTGATAAAGTAAAGAACAGAGAAGAGCCATTTGTTAGAGAAACAGACGCCAAATGCATAGCAATTCAATAGAACTCTTGCATAACCTTACATTACCAATTCATCAAACAAACAAATCAAACCCACGAAGCCATAACCAATCAAAATGTCAAGTTTTGCATACAATAAACAAGATTAATTAATGCAAGAAGATAAGAGCTTACCAATTATATTTGGAATGTAGAGGTACACAGATAATTTTCTGAGCCTTGGTGTTAATTTTTTGGAACTTTTGGCCATTGAAGCTACCAATTAATAAACTCTTTACAACTCCTGCATAAAACATGAAGTTAAAAATGTCTTGTCTACTCAACAAGATCTCGCGCCAAACCACATGGGACCCAGAAAAAAAGGAATAAAAACCGTTGGACCAACAGCTGACGTGGCGGGATCTGGGATATAAAGAGAAACTCAAATCAAGAGAATGAACCTGATAATGATAAGAGAGTTCGAGGGGCCTTGGAGAAGAAACCCTTTGGCTCACCAACAAAGTTTGAGATTTGTTGTTTCTTTCTTCTTTATCTTCTTCTCGATTTCGCTGACTCAGTGATCTTCTTGAAATCTTAGTTTAATCCAACTTGTTAATCACGTATAAGTTTTATGATTAAACAAATCAAAAGTAAATACTTCGGCTTTAACGAGATGCTTTATTTAAATTTCTATTAGTGCTAAATATTTTTTTAATTTAGTTCCCTACATTTTTCAGTTTTAAATGGTTATTCAGAAATTAAAAAGAAAAAAAAAATGCTTTCATAAACACCCCTTTAAACCGTGTAGCTAATCGTAAATGCATAAACTATAGTATTGTTGGTGAGATAATGTGACTAGACCACTCTTATGTTAGTAAATTTATAATGTTAATAAAATAATTTATGTAGTCTATCTTCTGTCTTTTTCTTATATAATAGAAATATAGAATAATCTTCTATAGTATGGTAACATAATTATCCTTCTATATAAAATGTTATTTTGTTAATCACCTCATGTTTTTATAAGTGTTGTAATGCCAATCTTAAGAGAAAAGAAATCATTAAAGACTGATTAATAAAAATAACCCATCCAATAACTAAATGGTAATTCACTTCTTTTTCCACAGATACGGTTCAAAATTGTTGTGTATGCATTAGTGTTTTCTTTTTTCTTTTCAAATATTTTAAAAATAGATTTATTTTTTAGTCCAAATATTCAAATTGTAATTGATCTAAAGGGTTCGTAAAAAATTGATTGTAAATATAAGTAAGTAAATTTGTTATGTAATGTTACAAAAAAATGTTGATTATACGTTAATAATTTGTCTCTTTTTATTAAATAAATAAACGAATATTACTATTGCTATATTTTAATGTTTAAAAAGAGAAAAACCAAAAATAAAAAATAAAAAATAGATAAAGGCTTTCGTGAGTAACTTCAAATCCAAGTGGGATACGAACCCAAGAGGAACAGAGTTACAGACTATGGAGGGAAGGCCTTACCCACAAAACCCAAATTTAGGGGATAAGCTTATCCCCAACCTCGGTTCTATCAATCAAAAGGATAAACCTGAATCCAAACAGTCCCTCATCATTCGTACGTGTAGGCCTGTAGCTGTAAGGTGCCTTGTTTTGCGAAATGACTGAGGACTTGGTTTCGTATAAAGATCGACAGGCCAGAAAATGGAGAGAACTGAAGAATAGGGTCATTAAATTAAATTAAATTAAAAAAAAAAAAACGGGGTGATTTTTGTTGGGTCAATGACGTGGCAAAAGCCCATCAACAGTCAAATATCCACGTCATCGCCATCGTCATCGTCATTTTTCCTTCAACTTGGGGTCTAGGCCACAGCCAGAAAGAATCCCGTGCTCAATCAACCCTACATCATGGGGATTGATAAAGATAAAGATACGATAACAGAGCTGCCCATCAATTGACAATTTCAAAGTCCACTCACTCACTGCCTCCTCTTTTTCTTCCCTCACGCAACAATAATTACCAGTTACTATTTTTTTTTCCCCCCTAGATTTAACAACATCTACTTGTTACAATCACACGTAGCTTTCTTTATCTTTGTTTAAAGGCGGGATATAATATTTTTATTTTTATTTTTATTTTTATTTTTATCAATCTAATAACATATGCCCGTCGGCTCTTAAAAAAAAAACACTAAACATACTTATGAAGAGCCAAAAGGATTGAGGCTGCTGAACCTAGCAAGTATTTTTAACACCCCTAAAAGATTGGAATTTGAAAAACATTTGCTAAGTTGTGGTCCAAGCATTCCTTAATTTTGCCTCAAGAACAACAGGAGGTTGGGTGATTTAGTGAATAGCTTGGCGGATCCGTGGGACCTGCCCAAGCCGAGGGTTAAAATTGCATTCATTAACCCAAAATGAATAGGAGTATTGAATGCAATAGCACTCGAGAATGGAGATTTGGCTTTTTTAAAGGCCTACAACAACACATTATGAAGGGTGTCTATCTTCTGATGAAATATGGCAGCTTTGCTTGGTTGCTGCTTTTCACTCCCCTTTTTTCTCAAAATCAATGAGACAATTAATTAGTAAAAATGAAGAATCAAAAGGATAATCAATGAACCATCCCACTAACTTCCTGTAGGCTACCTAGTCTAGGAGAACTTCAAGAAAAGAGCTTCATAATGGAGGCTTTGTGTGTGTGAACACTGACACGTTAGATTCTGACATTTTTGCTTCAGGCTCTCCTGTCACTGTTAAATTTGAAGCACAATAACAGTAACACAACTCTGTCTCTGCTGCTGCACAAACACAGGCAGCAAGGCCAATGCCTGTGCCAAAATTTTTGACAAAAAAAATAAGCTTAAAAGAGTAAACAAATCATCCCACTATTGGAAAATTAAAAGAGATGATATCCCACGATCTCTTCTGTTTAAAGTTACTGTTCATTTCATTCACTACCTGTTTTGTTTCAAGTAACAACAAATTTAATTTAATGTTAAAAGCTTTTTTAAGATTAAAAAAAAAAAACCTAGCTATAGCTTATAGGTACAAGAAGCCTAACAATCTAATAACATAATAATAATAACATTTAACATTGATTGCATGAAACTGGATGATGGGTTCTATTCATTTCCCGGAAAATCTTGCACTTTCCTAGAAAATTAAGGCCTCTATGCTAGCCTTCTTTGGTGTTAAGCAAACAGGGCAAGAATCAAGAAAAGCTTCACATGCTCTGCATGCACAAAGGTGCCTACAAGGAAGGAACAAAACGCACGAATCCCTAGAGTTACAGCCTTTGCAAACCATCACCATCTTCGTTGATCTCTGTTCTTGCTCTGTTTCCGCTGCTCCTTTGTAATTATAATTATTATTACTTTCACCAAAACCGATGCCGATTACTCTGTTTTGCTCTGTTTCTTCTTCTTCTACATCACAGCAGGATTCTGCATCTTCGACTCCATTGTTGAAGCAACAAAAGGCCTTTTCTTTCAATTGTTCCAATGAGTTATTGAGTGAAAACACCATTGCTTCGTTTTCTTGCGCTATTCTTTGCCATGCTTGGCTCTCCATCTCCAATTTCTTTAACAAAATTTCTAACTCCATTGTCCTATTTGTTGCTTTCGCTATCTCTTCATCTTTTTGTCTCAGTAAAGCTGACGTTTTTATCTCTATCTTCTTTAGCAGCACCTCGAGTTGCTGCTTTCTTTGTTCTTGTAACACCAATCTCAATCTCTCGTTCTGTTCCCACAGACAACAAAAAAAAAAAAAAAATCAATTTCGCGTGCAATAACAACAAAAGAAGTAAAGTCGTAAACTTTAGGGGCAAAAACTTTGAGAAAGCAAATATTAAACAAGCCCAGATTTTTTTTTTTTTTTCAAGTTCTGACCTGTGATATAATATAATGATCAATCTCCTGTCTTTGCTTCTCAGCTTGAAGAGCTAGGCTTTGAGAAAATGGCATTGAGTCAAAATTTTGATTTCTCTGTTGCTGATGCTGTAGCTGCTGCTGCTGCATGTGTTGTGGATGTTGCCGCAGCTTTTGGGGTTGCATATCGAAACAAAACCCATTGGACCCATTAACACCAACACCACAACAAGCATTGTCCACGATCAAATCTTGGGGGGAGGAGCCGCCACCACCCAATAATGGATTAATCCCGTACCCAAATCCTAACCCTAAACCAATATTATTCTCTGAATAACCATGTGCTGCTTGTATAGCCATTGATAAAAAAATTACTCAACCAAAGATCAAAAACCAATACAAAGCAAAACCTTTCCTTCTTCTTCTTCTAATCCCTTAACCTTTACAAATCATCAAACGGGTATCTTTTCTTCATCAACCGTAAAAAGCTTTTAAGAACTTGCGATTTCCTTCCTTTCTTTCTTTCCTCTCCGGCCTATGAATATGATGATGACGGTGCTGCGAGTATACTGATGTTAGCTTTGAGGAACATTTAAAGAACACAAGGGGAGTGGTGGCATGGGGCGTGTGTGTATTTATACGAGAGGTGGTGATGTTGAGGTGTGAATGTGGGATAAATAAACAAATGCTTTAAAAAACAATAAATTAATTAATGGGGGAGTGAGAGTCTCTTTTCTCTTGTTTATCGTATAAAGTAAGTAATAAAGAGGTGTATGGGATGTAGTAAGCAAAGCAACAACGTACACATGCAGATTTTGTGACTAAACTATCGGGTCAGAGATTTCAGAGGCGTTTGTTTGGTTTGGTTTTGTTTTTTGTTTTTTTTTTTGTGTGTGTTTCTTGATTTGAATAAAATATAAGAAATTCAATTCCAAGTGGGTGTGGGCAATGAATGAGAGCGTAGTCCTTTCTTCTTTCTGAATAAGTCAGTTCTTATTTTGGAGAGAGAATCACAGATTTTGTCAGTTTGGTCATCTGGAAAGCCTGAAGAATAGGATTATTTATTGCTTTTTCCTTATTATGGGAGTATAATAAATAAATAATTTTGGAAGTTTCGTTTCTAATTCTATCATAATTTTGGGGACATAAATATTAACTCCATCATAATTTTCGACGAATTTCTTGTTTATTTAGCATACAAATTACTTGTGGGTATTTATGTTTGAAACGCTAGTTCGGGTTCTAAAGTGAGAAAATTCGGTAAGTGAGCTATTTTTATTAATTAGTCTTAATTTTAAACAACTTTTGTAGTTTCCCCAAAATTCTTTTTTTATTTTAAAGATGATTTATATAGTTTTGGTAATAAATGATTCTAATATTAAACTATTTTAATCATTGTTAAGTTAGGATTTCGTGTGGTTAATGCTTCATAAAATTGGATTAGGCGTGGCAATTTTTGACCTCTTTAATTACTTTCTTTAATCCTCAATATATATAAGACAACAAGGATTAAGAGGTGTATTTACCATAATTATTGTTTCCGAAACGTATTTGTTACGAAGGAAATTAGGGGGGGTTAAAGTTAGCATAAAATCTACTAATTGAAGTCATACTTTTATTGTTTTTAACTTCTTGAGCATAAAATCTACTAAATTTAAGTTATACTTTAATTGTTTTTAACTTCTTAAAGTGGGTTTGATGTTGAATCAAAAACTGTTCTCATAATTGAAGAAAATTACTGAAATTTTTAATCGTACCCGTTTCTGAAAATACTTGTAAGGGAACGTTAATTTTGAATAGAATTCTTCTTATTCTTGGTGTTAAAAGTAAATAAATCTAGATTAAGGATATCTATAATATAACCTCATATGTTAATCATCTCAAGGCGTTATTTGATAGCATTCATTACTTCAGATTAATCATCTACGATAATAATGCACAATTTCATCAACAACATGAACGATTTTCACTTTTACTTTGAAGCTTTTTTTTCTTTTCTTTTCTTTTTTGGGTATAATTAAATTCCTAACAAATGTCTTTTCCCCTTTAACGTTTAAAGTTAATAGAATTCATGCCTACAAAAGGAATAAGAATGATAATTAATTATAACGTAAAAGCTAAGCTTTATTGCAAGCATTGAAAGCAAGGGCTAATTAAAGATTGGATGCTAAGCCATTTTAATTTGATGGATCTCGTCATCGCTGGCCGGTCTCAAAATATTTTATTGTATAGTTTTGGCTCCACCATCTTAATAATTACAGTTAAAGAAATGAACCCTTTGTAATTATTCCATTAAGAGCCATTAAGATACAGTCAATATGCACTACAAAATTTGCTTGCCCATAAAAAAAAAAAATATATTAGATGGCTATTTAAGAAGCACAATTCAAAGTCCTTTTTAGCACACCGACCATCCGATCAATCAAAGCTTGTTTAATGCCATATATTACTAGCTATTTGTTAATTTTGTTTATTGCTTACGGATAGCACAAAAGGATGACGATGCTTGTGTGGAGTCTCTCAAAATTAAGTCCCATCAATCCAAAAACAATGTGAGAGTTGTTACTCTATTAGCTTTCTTCCTTCAATTAATTACAATTTCATTTGGCTTTGACGTTTTGAACTTTTATGCATGTATGTACAAACCAATTCTTTAATTTTTAATTTTTTTTTTTAACAACTTCATTATGAGTTCAAATAGCGGTCCAAAAGCATACGCGTTTTAATTATTTTTATAAAGATACGCTGCCATAGCTCAAAGGAGAACAGGTCCTTTAATTTTCTATCACGATGATTAATCATTTGTGACACATACAAAAACAAGTCTATTATTTCAACTACAACCCGCCAACCACGTACGTATGTCATGCACAAATTAGCTTCGCTCATCTATATATTTTCCCATATATAAAAAAAAAAAAAAAAATGTTAATCTCAGCAGCATGCATACATCAATCGCTTTCGTTGTTAGTAGAAAAAAAGACGGTCTTATATGGGTGGTATTAATTTTCATTTTTTAGTTATCCCTAATTAAGAAAGCAATGCATTTATGCATATAGCCTTATTGACTTTACTAATCCAACACCTACCCACTTGATTGTGTCAAATGAATCATCAAGCAACAAAAATTCTAAACTGTTTTGTTCCCTTTCGCCTTTTGTGGAATTCTTTTCCTTATCATTCTATTATCTTCTTGAAATTAATCTAGATTATACATGTTTAAATTTTATTTTGCTTATGTGATCAAACTTATGAACCTTATCTAGAAAACGGTCATAGATGGTACCAAATTAATTGCCAATAGCCAAGCAACATATATCACATTATACACCTCTCGTTATTTATTTGAAAAATCAAATCAACCACACCCCACCTTGGATGGTTGAAATTTGAAATTTGAAAATAATGGATCCTAAATCACGGAAACTTGTCCATGTCATCGCAGATTATAGGGCTCCACAAGTGCAAATAAAGTCCAAAGCATGCGATATACTGCAAAAACATTTCCCTAGTCTTACATAAACATCAATATAAATATTGAAATTCAATCGCAAACGGTCACATCTTTTTGTTGAAAAGGCAAATCAAAATGGGGTTTCGGTTTATTTTGTTCGGGAAATTTATAGAAATAGTTTAAAATTAATTTGCAAAATGATATAATATATTACTTCTCTTATTGTTCTTTTCACTCTAGTACCTAAACTAGACATTTTATTGACAAATGTCTTTTAGTAATCGCGTTAAAATGGATGATTCAAATGTTAAGATTCAACCCATGACGATTGGTAGGTAATTTAAATGTTAATTGTTTGTTTACTATGACAAATTATTTAAGGACATTTATGCCTAAAATATCAATTTTTACCCAACAAATTAAGGGAAAAAAAATTATATAAGCGAGCCACACTCGTAATTTACCCAAAATTTGAGTTATTAAATTCTATAAAAGTTTCCTCATGCGTTTTTGTTCCGGTGGGCAATTGATTTGAATAATATTTTATGACAATGAACTGAGGAAGCAAAGAGGAAACATGGCAACGAAGAAAGCTAACTCGATCGATTATCAAAAGTCCACAGCACGTATGGTGGTGAGCGTGGCCCCATGTGCTGCCCACCAACCATGACTCAATGAACCATCTTCTCAGCTTCTGCAACTGAAATTCAATGGTGCAATCCATGTGAAAACACACCAACACTTTCTCTCTATTATTATTATTATTATTATTTTTTAATTAAAAAAAAAAAGGATGTGAAAGGTGGTGGTGGTGCATGGGGCAAAATTCCGAAGCCCGTGCATGTGTGTGTATATACATTTTCTTTTTCTCGTATTTGCTGCTGAAAAAAGCACTTCTCTCGCTGCAACTTCCCAACAACTTCCCCTTTGTTTTTATGCTTTTGGCAAAGTCATGTACTCATGTAAGCGTACATACCTGGGTCTTACTTCCCCCCCATAATACCAACGCAATCCCCTTTCCCCACAATTGCATGTGTACAGATGGTGGTGGGGGTAAATGAAAATGAAAATTAATATTAAAAGAGCCCGCAAGCAAGACTTTCTAGTTTTTCCAAGTGCTTTCGTGCTTTTTCATTGTCATAATGATTTGCCCTTATATTGGTGTTTGTGGAAATGTGAAACTTAATCCCTAATAAACAGGGCTTATAGATGGGAAGGCAGCCAGCCACCCACTAGGCTTTTTTCTTCTTTTTTTTTCTTTCGCATAAATTAATTTTTTTTTTTTATTACATGAAACTATTGCTCAGATTACAACTCATATTACATGAGACTATAACTGATATGTACAAGTCAGACAATTACTGGGACCAACTTACATCAATGTTAATGGAGCTCTGCCCAGATTTTAACCCTCACAAATATTCGAGGGATGTATACTCCTCACTCATGGGTAATAGAGAAGACTACCTTCACTCAAATTAATTGAGAAAGAAAATACCCCCACAATGTTTTTGTGGGGGTTCGAACTGCTGCCCTCCAATTTGGAGGGCAGCAGCCCTGGCCACTCAGGCTGAGCCGAATGGTTACATAAATTAAATTGTGGAAGAAGATTAATTACATTTTTTCTTCAAAATATTAAGATGTAGATTCGGTCTGTTCGTATTTTAAAAATCTAAATTATTTCATGATATAATTAATTTAGAAAGTAGACTGTACACATAGTGGGATACTTAATTAGATATCTAAACTGCACACAACATAATTAAGTAATGAAATCTAGTAGATTTCTAATTGTAAATTACAATCATTAATTTTCTTCTAAATATTAAGAAATAGATCTATATCTACGTTATATATGCCACAACAAAATTGATCCAAGATGTTGATCCATCTAGATATTTGGATCGCAGGACATAATAGTGTCAATCTATAAGATTTTCTGTTGACATTTACTATATGTAGATTTAATTATTGTAATATTTGGGGGGGAAAAAGGCAGTTTAATATTGTATGTACATAGTGGAAACAGAGATCATTATTCCATTAACATACGCGGATAAAATTATGACAAATATGTAGTGAACATCGGGTCAATTCAAAGAAGCATGTGTTTGTTAATTAAGCATGATTAAAAAGTGAAAATTAAACCGTGTGGTTACTGATAAACCCCACCATTAAGTAATTTTCAAGCTACCCAAGATGAATTTAAAGGGTTGTCGAAAGACTTTATGTATATATCAAAGCTCAATCAATTAAATAATTTCCAAGGCGTGTCAAGGCTGGCTAGTGCTCATTATTATTACATTGAAGTTTCTCATTTAACACTGTTTTGACCTAATTGTTTGAAAAAACTTTCATGAACAGCTGACCAAATTCAACAAACAGATGATAGCCAGGAGCTTAATTAAGAATTATAACTTCTTGTCATCCAAAGAATCGAATCGGATCGCACATACATGTGAAGACTTCGAAAGAGACGAAATGAGACGGTGGGTTTAACAAGTTATTGCGAGATCACCAAGGCACCAAGGACTTATTAATCTTCGTGGCCCACGATATTGATTGTGGTGCCACCATTTGTGACTTGAACAGCCAAACCAAAACTCACTCACCCAATTACAGTCATTCGGCCACCCGAAAAGCAGCTCGTGCCCATATGGGCCACCATGTTGCTTTGGTTAAATGAATGAATTCCATAATTGATCATCAGGCTGCTTCTATCCATTTTAATTAATAAACGGAAAAGGGGACTCGGATTTGTAGGATTGTCATATTCTACACGTTAATTATCTCTAACGCTTCAGCAATAAACACGCAGGTTCGTACGTTTAAGCCTAGCTTTTCAAGAATAAACATAGAGACATTCTCTTAGAAATGCATATGCATCAATGATCAATCTAATCTCATGCCATATATGTAGGTTTTTTTTTTTTTTTTTTGATGACATGAGACTATTGTTCAAATTACAACTCATATTATAACTCATATTACATGAGAGTATAACTGATATGTACAATCATATATATATACTGAGATCTATTAACATTAATGCTGATATGACACTGCTCAGATTTTTGTAACCCTCTCAAATATTCGAGGACATTAATGCTGATATGGCACTGCTCAGATTTTTGTAACTCTCTCAAATATTCGAGGGACGTCAAACTCCCATCCTGGGAGAAAGACTGCCTTCACTCGAGCTCTGTGACTCTAAAAAAGAAAATATAAATAAAACCTCTATAATGTGACTGCAGAGACTCGAACCCATTTCCTCACATATGTGAGGGAGTAGCTCTAGCCGGTTTGCCATATATGTAGGTTAAAAAGACAAAAAGGGTTGATAATGAAAACCTGTATGTGCGCTTATTTTTGGAGCCACATAATTGTTTTATATTAACTTGCATATTAATTAATTAGGCGGAGCTTTATAATTTCTACAGGTGTCCCTTCTCCTTTAATTAATAAAGGACGCGTCAAGTCATCAGAATTGATTTATTTCGTCCATATTCAGCTTGACTGGAAGTGGTGTGATGAGTCCTGCATTCACAAGAAGTTGCCTTGGTTGTTCCCTTTATTTTTTTTGTCTGTGTTTTCGCAGCAGCCATGCATGCATCATGCATGAATGTACTAAAATAATAATAATAATAATAATAATAATAATAATTGTGCTTACTGCTTAGTGGGGTTATGGTTTGATCGATTGAATTATAAAGATTCAATTGACAACACATTGCTTTGCTGCATCACACGTGGAAACATGTGTGAGAGGTGGATGGATTTGAAGAGATGCATAATAAAATCAAATAGGCCGGCGGCTGCTTTTATATATATTTAAAAATCTTCTTACACTAAAAATTTAAAATAAATGAATTATTTACTTAATAATTTATATATTGAATATAAAATATATATTTATTATAAGAAAAATATTTAAAAATAACGAAAAGTATAAAAAAAAATCCTATTATTAGTTTTTTATTCATGTTGAGACATACATATTCTTAAATTTTTTTATTTATATGGTTTATTTAATTTATAATAGATATAAATTAAAGTGTATTTAAAAATAAAAATAATACTGTAAAATTATGTTGCATGCAAGATACCAGTTATAGACTAATTATAAAATTAGTAAAAAAATAAGTGATATCTATTAATTTTAGTAGGATAAAATTAACCATCTCCAAATATTTTACACAAAATATAATATAATAAGACTTGAATGTGTTTTGTTTTGGGAGCTACCACACAAGCATGACATTATTGGCACACCTCATTCGTTAAACTATTCTCTTTCATTCATGCACCTATAATTAAGTATAAATTTTGGTTGAAGAAAAAAAAAATTTTTTTATAGAGTTTACAAGTTTGAAAATTAACGAAGTTTCGAAAAATTTCAACTTCATTGAATTACTGTCAAGCGAAAAGTTTGGATTTGGAGATTAAATATTATATCATGCATATTGAATTTTCGAGAAGATATGATCATACAATGAATCTTGTTAAAATACTTTTTTTTTTATACCGATTACACATCACACTATTATATTATATAAATATTTATAATTGTTATTATAATAGATTATTACACTAATATTTACAATTAGATATATAACTTGAGACTTATATTATTACTTTAAAAATTATGAAGTACCCTTAAAGATGAGGGATGTCCATACTCTCCTCGCATTTTGTAAGGGAGAAAGACTTATAAATTAACTCCACACAATCATACTTAATTGAGGAAGGTTGGGTTCACGGGAACTCGAACCATTGCCCTTATAGTCATGGTTAACTTTAAGACCTTGTTAAAATACTTGAATTTGCGACAAAGATATATTTTAAAAGAGTTAATAATTACATTATTGTTGACGAACTCTAATAAAAATAGTGAACTCTAAGTTTAATTATAGCTCCATTAATAATAGAATCGGGGTTTTCCCAATAATTACTACAGTTTCACTGCTCCCTTTGATTATCATATACCAAAACAGTCTCTTGGACTATTTAGAATAATATTAAAATAAATTCAAGTTCTAAATAAACCAAAATAATGCAAACAACTTAAATACGAAAGGTAAGATAAATCCCCAAAAGTCGCTAACAAGATATCAAACACAAATTGATGCAAATAATGAAATAAACTTTCTTCAAAATATTTTACCCAGATTTTTATCAATCACAATTATAATCTGGCCCATGGTAGTAGGTGCTGAATAGTGTATGAAAGCTAAATTAAAATCAATAATGGAGACGAAAGGAAAAAAACCCTTTTGGAAAAATCTGAGATTCTCTTATGGTACGGGACAATATAATAGTGGCAAGTAATACATATTTTTTTCCTTTTGAAATGCGTTAATCACTTGTTGTGGCAGCAAATTTTGCGCCATGCATTGCGATTACACTCTCACTTAACTTATGATTATAAATGTATAAAAATAAAAACATCAAAATTTTCTTCTTCTTTTACTTGTTTTAGGGCTGGGATCGAGGATTACAATAAATAAATCAAATATTGAAAAAAAAAAAAAAAAATCTCCTATCTGCCATTATCTTTCAATAAAAAGGAGGGACAAGTCGGTTAATGTTACCCATGCAAAATGTCAGGTGATTTCACATTCTACATGGCAAAAACCGACACAAGCAACTCATGTGAGAGTGCTTTTGGGGGAAGGAGGGGAAAAAGTGAAAAAGTTAAAGAGTGCTTCTGCTTCTGGCTTCTGCTTCTTCCCGTGCAACTTTGACTGCATAAATTTTGGACCATACCATACGTTTTCTTGCTTTGAATATCATGGCATCACTTATTAACTTTTATTTAAAGCAAAACAACCAAATCAACTTTATCAAAGGAAAAAAATGGCTTGGCCATTCTTTTCAAGGAGTCTTCTTCATCCTATTCATTTATTATTTGACCATTCCTTTTGTATTCATGAGATAAACTAGAGTGGGTATCTTTCTTTATATTCACAACGTAACTAGCTAGGTGGGCGATAATGAAAATAAATAAAAATCAATAGCGGTGATTTGATAAGAGTTTTGTTGAGATTATCATTCCCCCATATATAAAAAGTCAGAAGCCTTGAATTAGACGAGAATCGTTATCAATTATATATTCTAGAAATTCAATGGTCTACATAAAGATCAAAGGTTTGAAAATTGGTCTAACAAACAACTCATAATTGATTGCTTCATGTTCCTCTACGTTTGAAATTCTATTCGTATCAATGAGTATTTCTATTTTATTCATGGAGATAGGTTTTGTTAAAGAAATCGATTTGTGTTATTTAATTATTTTTTAAAACTATAATTCTTTAAATATGATATGATTTTTTTTTCAATCTTAGGCATTTAGTTAATAACAAGAAAAATAGTAGAATCACGAATAGTGGTTGAGCATTCATGACTAATGAGTTATTGCTTGCTAAAGATCCTTGAAACTCCTTTCAAATACATGTATTAAATGAATTCATTCATTTATCTTACTTTTTTTTTTTCATTTAAATTACAACCATTTTGTAATTATATATGGACCGTTTAATGGCTTGGATCAATCTTATTATAGTCCAGCTCATTTTGAGCCATATCGACACCCAATTTAGGTTAAATCTACCTTCTTTCAGGGAAGCAAACTATGGATCTCACCATTAGCTAATCATTTATGGGTAAATTCATTTGAATTAAAGTCATAAATTTAAATAATGATGAACGCATGTATTTAGTGCTAATGATGTTGGTAAAGCCCCCACAGCATAGCTCGACTAACCATTAATGTGGATTGAGCCCGTGGTCACCCGGATTCAGATAAGAATATGAGATAAAATTTTGTAATTAATGTTTGAGATTTCTTCTTAATCCCATCCAAATATCCGACCTTAAAAAATGATAGATGTTAAGAACGGAGAGAAAGATGAAGCAAAATTAATCTTGGGTTCTAAAGTTTCAAAGGATTGAAGTGGGCCAAGTTTATATCACGGATCCAGCCATCACGGGCACACTTTTTCTTCGGCTTTAAGTTGCACATCGTCTCCCATAGAAGCATCCTCACAAACGGGCTCCATGAAGCCCATTCTTTTCAAAGCAAGAATCATTTCAATTTTTTCTCAAGGACACGAACAGTAAATAGCAAGACCCAAGACTTCTTTTATGTGTCCGTTTCTTTTGTGCTACAGCGCAAATCTAACCCAAACAAAGATGAAAGGAGTCGACGAAAGTAGAATCAACTCAATTGGTCAGTATCTTTTTTTCTGAAAAGTGTCAGCATGATCGATGGATACAGACAAACTGTTGCACTTGCATGGGAAGAAAACAAACTGGGTTTTACAATACGCATATATATAGTAATAGACAGGGATGAGCAATTTGAATATATAATTAATTCTGTATACGATAGGATAGGATGGCTAATTAGCTATAGTTTAGAGGACTTAATTATGCTCTAATAAAATATAATAAGGTCATTGTAACGGTCGGAATCGATGATTCAAGTTTTATCATTTAGATTAGTTTAATAAGATAAAACTTTTCTCATTGACAATTAATTGTAGTTTGTGATGAAAATGATTTTGATATTGTAACAAATGTGAATGGCCTTTCAGAGCCAGTTTAGACCAGACGCAATAAGACTGCCACCGGGTTCAGGAGTTGATGAATAGATGAAGACACCAGATTTCAGCAACTATTTCTTAAATGAAGTATTGTGGACTTCAATTTACTAATATTAATGCACCCAATTTTATCATAACTTTGCAATTGAGGCCCCCTTGTGTGAGCAAGAGTTATATTAAGAAGCGACTTATTTGACTCACTCTAATAAGAAAAGATGTAAATTTATCATAATTTATGTGTACATTTAAAGAGTAAAGCAAATCGATGCATTTGTTTCTTCTTAAATAGGAATCCATGAGATGAAATACAATTATTAATAAGAAAAATATCCACCGTTCACCCTTTTTTTTTTTTTTAAATACACAATTCCTTTTTATTTTTGCTGGAATCCACCTAAAGTTACATTTTGTTTCACTTTTTCAATTCCGTTTGGAATCCGTTAAGAAAACTAACGGAAACTTAAAAAATGACAATTTACCCCCCAAAACGAAAATTATAATTGCACCCTAAAAATACCAAAAATAATAAGATTTAATGATGAATATCATTATTGATGCGTTAATGAAGTACAAAAAAATCTTAACTACTAGAGATTATAACTCAATGAATAATAAAACTCTACTTATTTTAAATTCAATTGATGGTTAGCTATTTTTAATACTTCTGTTATAATTTAGCATTCTAATTACAGACATATTTAAAAAAAAAAACTTACATTTGATGATTGTGGAATTAATTTCTTTATTGACCGATAGGGAAAATAATTAGATTTAATTTGATTATTTTTTGTAATTTTTAGGGTGAAATTATAATTTTCGTTTTGGGGGGTAAAATTGACATTTTTTAAAGTTTCCGTTAGTTTTCTTAACGGATTCCAAATGGAAGTGGAAAAATGAAACAAAATATAACTTTAGGTGGATTCCGGCCAAAAATAAAAAAAGGAATTGTGTATTTTTGAAAAGGTTGGAAAAAACGAGTGGACGGTTGATATTTTCCCTTATTAATATGTAAAAACAAAATAGCTGTGGAACCATCATTTTAGTTCCTTATGTAGCCATATAATAATAATAATAATAATAATAATAAGAGTGATGATACATCCACAAACTCTTATACAAACTTATCTTGTATAAATTGATGTAGCATTAATTCATTAGTTGAATAAAAATATAAAATAATAGAAATAAATCATGTGGGCCAAGAGATATTTAATTCAACCAATAAATTAACGCCACATCAGTTTGTACGAAATAAATTTATACAAGAGTTTGTGACTATATCATTACTCTAATAAATAATAATAACAACAAACTTAATTATATAACATATGTTAAAAAAAAGGTTATATAACATAGAAGACACATACATACATAATTGCTACACCCAATGACAATTACACAATTAATTAAGGTTCTTTAGTTTGTTCAATGAACTAATAAGTACATAGCAGATCTATCTCTTCTGAGTTCTGACAATTATTTTTATAAATCACATTTGAACAAAGTCAGCTGTTCATACATTTGACGATTATTTTAAAGTTTATACATGTACTCGAATCCTGGTCATTATATAATTGATTTTTGAGGGTATGGTCACCTGTTTTTCCTCTAATAAGACAGAAGATGAGGCTTGGTATTTCATACACACAAAAAAAAAAAGGAAAATGTTTATTTCTCATAGTCTGAATTATCGTTATTTTTCTAAAAGCAGTAGTTTTCATTGATCCCTTTAAATTTTAGCCTCATTACAAGCCTACAAATTGACTTATTTCTGCCAGTCACCTTCCCTGCGAAACAGAGTTCTTGCAAAACTCAAATCATGCGCTTTACCCTAACAAAGAAAACCCTTCTTTTTTTTTTTCTTCCAGAAAAAGAATCTCTACAATGAACTTTTTATTCTCTCTTAATAAACGTACACATGCAAAACTCATTAATTTTTTTACATTATTTTGCAATATAATGATATTAATTACAATCAGAATTTACATAATCGTCACATAGTTCATAAATCTGCGAGTATATATGGATTGAAAAGAAGAGGTCAATACATCCATTTTTGGCATTTTATTAAATCTGTTCATATATACGGCAATACACGTCACATGGGCTTGACTTCACATCTCAAGAAGTGGCCATTAGCCAACTGCCAAACAAAAATATGAAGTGGCGTGGGACCATTTTAGCATATCAAATGATCATGATCCCCACTAATTTAATATTCAATGATCGAATGATTCCATTTTCCATTCACACCAAATATGAAAGTGACTCCCCCCCCCCCCCCCCCCCCTACCTTTTTAACTGTAGTTTTTTTGGGTCTTTTCCCTTTTGTCTCATTTTCCCTTTGCACCATCGCCCCCAGCCAAAAGTTTGATTC
The DNA here is from genome assembly GCF_000493195.1 of Citrus x clementina. Taxonomy (NCBI): domain Eukaryota; kingdom Viridiplantae; phylum Streptophyta; class Magnoliopsida; order Sapindales; family Rutaceae; genus Citrus; species Citrus x clementina. The sequence continues at coordinate 989,295 of NW_006262022.1, forward strand.
AGAAGTACAAAGCCAGTTTCTAACAACAATTCTTATGATCTCATGTACAAAGCTCATGCGCCAACTTGCATGGTTTGTGGTACGCTAGCAAGTACAGAGAAATGGGTATTTGAATCAGATAATATCGTCTAACGATATTACAATATTAAATTAGAAATTGATATAAAAAGACTAAAGTTTAAATCCACTCGCATCGATCGAAAGAGTACTTTATTAATCAAGAGAACGTATCTATAATAGAAAAGCATCATAATTTTAAGTAACTTATAAAATAAATTAAACTGTTAACAACTCTTACCAATAAAAATTTTAAGCATAAAATACGGACTGCTTCTACGAAATGTTTTTTCATTTAAACCCAAAATACTCAAAACTACAATAATAATTTCATTACCATTTTTACAAACCAATTAAACAAAACTAATAGAGAGCTTAATAGCTTCAATTCTTGAAAGGTACAAAAAACAAAAACATACTGACTGCATCGCACAGACTTCACGTCACACGTGTCGTCACGACATCACATGATGGCGCAGGCTTGCGTGTTCTCATCACTGAAGGCAGTGGTGTACCTAACTTCGAAGGAGCTCGCACGTGCAATCTGCGACACCTGTGGGTCGTCGGCTCTTCGCACGTACCCAGCGGGGGCCTTCCTATCATAAACCCCGGGGGCGTAAGGGTGGGCCACGACATCGTATGGCACGTAGGGCCAGATCTCCGCTTTCTTGCCCGTCCGATGCGCGATGCGTGACACGACCTTCGACGGCTCCACGTATCCGACGACGGTGACTTTGTTGGCTTTCCGCTCTACGTCCACCTGCTTCACTCCTTTCATTCCCTCTACGGCCCGCTTTACCTTGCGCTCGCATCCTTCGCAGTCTATCCGAACCTTCACCTCCACCGTCTGATCACACAAATTAACACATTACCATGCAATTAGATCCCACGTGGGCATAAACACACAGCAATTTTTTACTAGGACCACCGGACAGGAACTGCTGCTGGGACAGTGTTTCTTTCACCGTTTCGGGGAGCTGATGCAGGAAGCTACGTTTGTCTGTTTGTAATAAATGAACTTAAATGACTAAAATGCCCTTCAATTTTCGAGGAGGTTGCATGAGCGCTTCTTTGCAGAAGCGACCGTGGGTGGCCAAACACGGCCATAAACAACATATATTAAGGGCACACTGTAAAATTTCAATCTAACTTAAAATTCTGGATATTCCATTTAAATTTTCTAACGTTTGGTCCCATACGATTTACAGTTTTTAAGTTACGACCTCCTCAAGTTAGTATATAATTTTTTATTTTTAATCATAGCTTCCGTGATCCAAAATTTTAGATTTTTAATTGGAAAGTGATTTTTGCGGATCTAAAATCCTAAAATAAGCCTATAAATGTTAGTTTTCAGAAGTTATGCACAAAGATTTTTCTTTTTTTTTTAAAAAAAAAAAGGCCTAGTAAAGATTTGAATAAGCTTCAAAACAAATTGATCCGAAGCTAACTCAAGCCTGGATCGATCTGCTAGTAAACAAGCACTTTCCAAGCATTTCAAGTGTTCCGATAGTTGAAAACTTGAATCATAAAGCCAAAAAAAAAAAAAAAAGGGGCTTGAGTAAAAGGAGATACCTGCAATTGCCTGCGTTTCTTGAGCTTGGAGCTGCCATGAGAGCAGTCAAAGTAATCGGAAAAATGATCCACAACACCCATACGTTTCTTTATCTTATTTTCCTCTCTTTCTCTTTAAGGAAAGTAACTTATGAGGAGCAGAATTATGATTACTATCTTATTTTAAAGATAAGAATTAGAAGAAATGAGAAAATATCCCACCAAGCACCTTTTGTCTCAAGAGCGACAATGATAGTGTGATTGACGCTTAAGGGACCTCAGCTGTATATATATACAGAAGCACCCCTCCCCCCCCAACTTCTCCATCGAAATCTGAGTCGTAATTTTTTTTACTTTTGCTCTGCAAGCCCGTACAGTTTCCGACACGTGTCCCGGGTTAGTCTTCCCACAACATGGTGAGTGTAAACGGTAGCCGTGCATGGCCACCGACCGCGTGGGACAATGGGCCCCCCTATTAATTTGGCGCGGAATGGGAGGTGAATTTCACGCGACACGTCTGGAGCGCGAGTGTGGTGGGATTAGACTACTGCTTTTTTGGTTGGGCCCCACTAATTGAATTGCTGTAACTCCCGTTGGACTAAAGGGTGGGTGGTCCCGGTCAGTCCGCGATCTGTGATTGGATAAAGTGGTGCTTCATGGGCTGCAGTATGGCCAGGTTTGATTGTGTGTACGTATAATGAATGACAAAGTAAAGAGTGTGAGCCGTCCAAAAGGGTAGAGATTCTTCGTTGGGCTAAGTTTATGGCCCGCGGGGTTTTTACAAGCAATTTTGATTTGTAAATTTGAAATTTTGTATAATTTTGGCTAGTATTGTAAATTAAAGGGAAGAATTAGGCGAGTGCTTAGAACGTGATGTAGTCATTAGTAAAAGGGGCCAACATGTTTACATGTTCATAAGGTGAAATTATAGAGGTTAAAAACCTAAACAAAAAAAGAGCAAAAACTAATGGGTAAAAAGATGTCATAGTTTTAATGCAATTGGGGCCAGTATTATAAATATACCTGTATAATATAGGTGAATGGTATTAATGTCGGGTTACAATTATACAGGGACTGAGGTCCATGCTGCTTTGCCTCGGTAATATTGAAATGCAATACCGTAAATAAAATCTTGTTATTTTTTTTTTTTTTGAAAGATGTAAGATCTTGTTAAATTAATAATTAATAAATTGATAATTTTAACTAAATAATAATTTTATTTGCCTCGATTTGAGACCAACGTGAAAAATTATAAATAAATTTGTGAAAAAATAGTTTTTTCATAGGGCCCAATTAATGCATAAATTTCTAAATACATATAATATATCTATGAGGCTTTTGCAAAATAAGTTCCGGTGTTGATTTGCTTATTCATGAAATTGCTTTCAACTTGAATATCATCTCTAACTTTTTTGTAATGTTTTTGAAAGAAGTTCTGGCATGGTACTGTTTCAAAACGACAAGAAATTATTCAATGTTACTATTGCTTTGAATGCTTCTTCACATGAGATGGGCTCTATTACATTAAAACCGATCTTCAACTTCTTTCTCCTATAATTTTTTAGGACACTTTTAATTATTTAGTTGTCGCTCAAAATTAGAATAATATCATATAACTTAATAGAATTGCTAATTTCTATAATTGCACTACTTCAACGCCTATAAAAATTATCTTGATATTTTCTCTAAAAATTAATATTTCGTTATTAATTTATCGATATACTAATAGTTTTTTTAAAAATAATTTTAAGCTATTAAATATCGAGATGCTACTGTGAGTTCTTGTCGGCGACCAGCTGTTATTACTTTTAATTGGCTTGTTGTCACTGGTATGTTACCAGCAAATCACCGCTGAATTACACTTGTGTAATGAGCCACGCATTCGAATAGAATTGGCCCCATTCTTGGCACGCCCAATTGAAACGAAGCTCCTTCAAGATAAGAGCAAAAGATAATCATGAAATTTATCCAAAGCACTCCACCGGCCAACGACCTAAATCTTTTGCGGGTCTTGATTTATAGTACTTCAAAACGTAAATCTCACGCGGTCTTGATTTATAATTTTTTAAAAATGTATTTCATTATTATAAAATGACCCCCTCGCAAAAGTTGGGCTCCGCCTGTTCTAACAGGCCTGAGTTTGGGTTTCATTAGTCATGAGTTCCCAAACTGATTACTAAATACACCACAACCGTCTTTTACGTCCACCTGAATCAATCCATCATTGGCTAGTTTCCATTCGTGTTCGTATATTTTTTAGAGTTGGACTATTGGCACCCCTCTGATCTCCTCATAAAACTTTTTTTTTAGTTATATTCATTTTATTTCTGAAAATGTCCCTTTTTTAGATATACTTTTATAAGTTCTCAATTTTCATTTGATTTGTTTTATTTTTAAAACTCAAATTATTATCGTGCTATTTTTTTTATTATTTTCAATTTTAGTATTACCCTACACACAAATTAAAAAGTTATATGGGTGATAAGTTTTTTAATGTTAATCATTGGCTGAAATAATACATATTTCAAATTATAATTTTAAAGAAATTTTAAGCATAAAAATATTTAATCAATAAGAAATCAAAAGAGAACAATAGATTATTCTAGATTTGTACAATTTATTTTAGTTAGATAGGAAGTAACATATAAATTTTTTTTTTTTGAAAAGGATTGATTATGAATTAACTAATTTGCTGAAAAAAAATCTATATGTGTTTAATTTTCAATTATCTTTAATTATAATTTTATTTAAAGTGGAGTTTTATAAGAATAATGTAAGGGTGCCAATAGCTCCACTCTATTTTTTAATGTAATATCCCCCCAACGAAAGTTAACTGGGTTTCATCTATTCAAAAGCCCGTTTAAGATTGAGGTGCAAAATTTAATAAACAGTGGATCGGTAATTTTCACAAAGCATTTTAACTGCTGAAATTTCAAAATTCAAGCGGCTACAAGTGCTCCCCATCCAAGTCTCTAAAAACTCATCTTTTATCGATTTTAAAAAACTAGAGTTTGAGTTTCCATAAAGAATTCATTAATCCTTTGTAAGTATATTTATTTATGGACTTTGAGATGGGGTAAATCTCATCTTATTGAATTTATATCTTTGAATTATATTCACTTCAAAGTTGAAAAACTCTAAAATTATTTATCGATTTTGAAAAACTAGAGTTTGAGTTTCCATAAAGAATTCATTAATCCTTTGTAAGTATATTTATTTATAGACTTTGAGATGGGGGTAAATCTCATCTTATTAGATTTATATCTCTAAATTATATTCACTTTAAAGTTGAAATACTCTAAAATTATGTTGAAATTGTATGAATTTAGATTCTTTTTACTTTTATATTATTAGATTGTTATGCTCTCAACTTCTAAATGGGTAATGTTTTGAACAGTCTTATTTAATTGACTATCTTTTTTTTTGGGGGGGGGAAAGGGGGAAACAAGTGAGTGTTATATATTAGAGATTAAATTAAAGATAACATTCTAAAAACTTTAGAAAATCTTCCAACCAAACTAAAAATATTAACTGATTACCTGATTTGGAATCACAAAGAAGTAGAAAATAAAAAATTAATTTTGAGTTTTACCAATTGAATCAATTAAATATAAAAAATATTATTGGATTGCTATAATTTATTAAAAAAAAAAAAAGGTGGGGGGGAAGAAGTATCGGACCTCAAAAATAGCAATTAGGCCCCCACTCATGAAGAGGTCTGTACTGTGTTATCCACAACCACCACACCATGCATATAAATAAAACCTTCAAAACCCTCCCTCTCCTCCAGACTTAAACCGGAACTTTTTTCCTCTCCCCCCCCCCCCGACCCCCCCTTGGTGGGAAAACAGCAAATTTGGCGGTAAAAAGAAAAACGAAAATAACCTAAAACGAATAAGCCAACTAACATTGACAATCAGAGAATCTATCAAGCAAACGAACGAACGGACGAACAATGGCAGCAGAGGAGCAAGACGCGAGCTTGGATCAAGTGGAGGAGGAGTTCACGGTATGGAAGAAGAACACGCCGTTTTTGTACGATCTGATTGTCTCTCACCCGTTAGAGTGGCCTTCGCTTACCGTCCACTGGGTCCCATCGCCTCCGCAACCCTACTCAGCGGACCCCACTTTCGCGGTGCACAAGTTCGTGCTCGGGACCCACACCTCCGAGGATTTTCCCAACTTTCTCATGATCGCCGATGCTGTGCTGCCCACCAAAGACTCGGAGTCTAACGTCGGCGGCAAAAATGAAAATCCTGTCATCCCCAAGGTTTGTTTTGTGAAATGATTTTTTTTTTTTTTTGGGTATCAGGCGTTCGATGAAATTACTGAGTGAAGTTGTTACTTTCTCGTTTTGTTTTGAAGAAATGCTTTGTGGGTATATGGAAATGTTACCATATAAGTCATCAACAAAATCGATAACTTTGTAGCTCATAAGGTTTGTTATATTGATTTTTGGCTTTAGTTTTAGGGTATTTTCTGCGATATTAATTGCTCCATAAAGCTAATATCCGAACTTGTAGTCTGTAAAAGTATGTGTTTATATATGTTATCAGCTGTGTAAGACTTTTTTCTTAAGGAATATGGTATCGGTGTTAGTAATTTATTGAAATTTCTAGTTGAAGCTGCTATGGAACCTTTTCCTTTTCTTTTGGTGTCTCTCTGTGTGAAAATACTTAAACTAACTGGAATTTATCGGCGAAAATGTTTGTTTGGGTAGGTGGAGATAGCGCAGAAGATACGTGTTGATGGGGAAGTGAATAGAGCACGGTGTATGCCACAGAAACCCAATCTTGTTGGTACAAAGACTAGCAGTTGTGAGGTGTATGTGTTTGACTGTGCCAAACAGGCAGAAAAGCAGCAAGATGATTGTGATCCTGATCTGAGGTTGAAGGGTCATGATAAAGAGGGTTATGGATTGTCTTGGAGTCCCTTTAAGGAAGGTTATCTTGTGAGTGGTTCCCATGACAATAAGATTTGCTTGTGGGATGTGTCTGCGTTGGCTCAAGACAAAGTGATTGATGCAATGCATGTCTATGAGGTAATTTCTGGACTTCCTATTGTTTTTGAAGCAAAACTATAGTTTTTTTGGGTCATGCTTGCTGCATTGATTGCTGATTGGTGAGGCTGGCTAATCTTAGGCTCATGAAAGTGTGGTTGAAGATGTGTCGTGGCATTTGAAGAATGAGAATTTATTTGGGTCTGCAGGCGATGATTGCCAACTGATGATCTGGGACTTGCGCACTAATCAAACTCAACAGCGTGTAAAAGCTCATGAGAAAGAGGTAATAAAAACTTGAAATATGTGCTCTTATATATTTCCTGCATAAATCCATTTGACTGCATCACCTTGCATTTTATGGTTTTATTTGTTATGGCATAAAGTTTTTTTTTTTCTTTCCCCTCTCTTGTCCCAGGTTAACTATCTATCTTTTAATCCATACAATGAATGGGTTCTGGCGACTGCATCTTCAGACACTACTGTTGCTTTGTTTGATATGCGGAAGATGACTGTGCCGTTACACATTTTAAGTAGTCACACGTACGTCCTTTTCCTGTCTTATAAATTTAGAATGTGGTTGTTGGAAGTGGTAATAATGCAATTCAGTTGCCACAACCCTATCTTTTAGTATATATGTTTGACCATGGCAAATTCAAAAGATTAACAAATAAATTGCTAACAAACAAAAATAATTATAATAATGTTTTTTGGGCCTAGACCTCTTGGGTGTTCTCAGTGGCTTTGTAGATTATGATTTTCATTCTGCGATCTTTTGCTTCCTAATCTATATTTTCTGTGTTTATTGCATACGCGCTGAAATGTTTCAATATCATCTGAAATTTTCTGCAAAGAAGCTAGGTGTATGAACGGAATTTCTTACTTTGCATTGGCGTATTACAGAGAAGAAGTGTTCCAGGTAGAATGGGATCCTAATCACGAAACCGTGCTGGCTTCTTCAGCTGATGACAGAAGGCTCATGGTTTGGGACCTTAACAGGTATTTGATAACTTTTGTCCTTTCACTTTCCTGTGTGATCAGTTTCTTTATAATCTAATTTTTGTTGTGCTCATGAATAATTAATTCGACATCCAAGAATGGGGGGAAACAGGGAAAAGTTTGATTTACTGTTTAGGTTGGATGATAATTGTAAGATTCCAAATTTCCGTCTTTCCCCTCTCAGTGATGAATAAAATCCTACTGTTAATAATAAAACCGAAGTACTAATGTTGTTACCTGCCCTTTCGCAATTATCTGATTGTTTGAACTATAATTTTGGACTGTGAAGCAATTGATCATGTGATTGGCCAATTTATACCATGGAGGATGCAAAACCTATGTTCTAGTGTAACCCAATTTGTCCTGTATGTGCCTAGGATACTTTGTGTTTTTGCCATCATCACTTTGACCACATGGTCTCTCAGTATTTATGAACAAGTAATTTTAAAAATGCTGCCATGGTCCTTATATTTTGTTCTCCATTGATCATAAACATTGTTGTGAATCTGATATTTGGCATGTATAGTGAATAGGAGTGCAAGCCTATCTCATCCGATTGATTTAACTATGCTTTCAGGATTGGGGACGAGCAGTTGGAATTAGATGCCGAGGATGGTCCTCCTGAGCTCCTTTTCTCTCATGGAGGTCACAAGGCCAAGATATCAGATTTCTCTTGGAACAAAAATGACCCGTGGGTCATTTCAAGTGTAGCCGACGACAATACTGTTCAGGTCTGGCAAATGACAGACAGCATTTACCGTGATGACGATGATTTTCTAGCCGCCACAGATGATTAGCATAGATAAGCTCCATGTCAATGAAGAGTCCTTTTCCATCTGAGAATTGTTCCTTAGCTAGTGGCCATCCTGTTTCATATTGCTTTTAACACATTGAAAGGTATTAATTTACTGTTTTGTCATCTGTGACTATGGATGCATGTGTTTCTTGTTTGCTTCTTGTTCTGGGGCAATATTCCTAAAAAAGAACGCAGAAGGAAAAAGCTAGAATGATTTGACACAACCATAAGGCAGTAATGATACAACTTTAGAGATGGTTGATGGTTGCCCCATGTTAAATTTAGTAAATGTTTTGCGGAGTTGGTTGCTTTGGTCCCCTGGCATCAACGTGCACAAATCTAACTCAGAAAGCAGAGTCAGTCCCGTAGAATTTACATTGTTTGACAGAAAGATTCAAATCATCTAATGACTTTTCTAAGCTTTGGCGCAATTGAATTCTCTCTCACGGCTGGGCATCAGCCATCACTAAACGAGCATTGCTTGGCTCGCAACATTGGCCCAACGTTTCATTATTCAACATCTTTTCCTCGCAAAAGCACATTATATAATTCCCTTCGGCAAAAGCAAAGAGCACAAAGAAAGCTTATATTGCAATTGCTAAACGCTTTATTAAGGCAAATTCCCAAAACACAATGTATATCTATTCAGTCAGTTTGCCATTTCAAACATCTTATTTTTCTTCTTGAATCCATTTTCTTTTCGTTATGAGAGGGAACAATAACAGCCATTGTACGGCAACACAAGTATCTTCCTAGCAGGCCTCTCAACTAGGTTGAGAGGATCCCATCCCTAACTTGCAAGGCCAGTTGAATTTATGCTTCCATCCCGATAAAAATGCAGGCAGGGGTGGACTTCCTCCACTAATGTATAATTCTCCAGGGCAAGATCAGATATCGGTTGTGAGGATTTGTTACTTACCTCTTCATGGCTTACACTAGATAAACGTCACTCAAAGGCACGCCATCTTGCCTAAAGTCTGTCATTCATCAACCATAACTAATAGCTTAGAAAGAGAGTATTTGAAAAACCCATCCAAATAAAATTAAAAAAAAAAAGTGAGGGAAAGGAATTTTACATTACCAATAATCAAAATTGGAAAAGAATGCTATACATTAAGAAAGCACTTCAATAGTTCATATATTAATTAAAGGCCGAGTTAAATCTTATATAGATAACATGTAACCAGAAAACTGGTCTCTGCTCACAGATTCTACTAGTTCCAGACCCATTAATTTCCCCTCTAACAAACAAATCTACACTTCGAGCATGAACTAACTTAACAAACTGGAATAGCAACAAATCGACTTAAAGTTGAGCTCAACATAAACAAGCTGTGCTAGTTTACAACTCAACAGTAGGGTAAAGCAAAAAAGAAACAGAAATGAAAAATAAAGAGCACAAAGCAACCTGAAGAAGTTTGTTGCTGCTACCTGACATAACTAATTATTGCAAGATGATATGTACTCACGAAAATAAGGATAATGCCATCCAGTCTGCTTTTCAGCCTGCTGTTGCTGCACGAGTCCCTCCTAAAATGATAAATGAGATAGTCGTAAGAGATCAGAGCAACTGAAAGGCTAACAAGCAATGATTGCCTAAGCCTCAAAGCTATATGGGGTTGCTTGTGGTTAGATCAGAAAGACTGAATGGAATTTGCAAGGTTCATGAATTAAGTATTATCAAGTTACCCTTATAAAAATGAAATGCCAACAGTATGTTAAAAATAATTAATGGATAAGCCCCATAATTCCCAGATAAATGAAAATATATCAATGCATCCACAAGTTGGGAAAAAAACAGACTGAAAGAATGAGATGACTTTGTTCACCATTGTTGCTTGTAGGTAACTGTCCCCGTGAGAAGAATCCATGAAGAACTATGGTAGTTGTATACTGCTACTTTTATTTCAGTGTGCTTACGACATGTGAATCCTTTTATACTTTAATACTACCACATAAAAGTACCTGGCTTTCAGTTTCCATCCTTCAACACAGTTGTACTTACGAGTTAGTGCTATTACCTTATGACATGAGATATGACTGAACTACAAAAAGCTTCGAAATGTAAGAAAACTAAAGCCACTTTAACTCTCCTAGATCTACCCTTAAATCCTAGACCTATTTCAGCTACAACAAATTTTTGTTAACAGACGTATTACATGGATTGAAAAATCAAACTATGGAAAACTATACAGGTGTCACCACCCATATAATATAAATTAAGATGTGAATTGATTCTAAAGTAATTCCCTATCCCTAACTTGAACTTCCACTCTTCCCCAAATTTCCATTCTAAACATAGCATCTGAAGAGCAATAATCTGATAGTCACCACAAATCCTTAAGACATTTCTGAGCAACAATCTGTTACAACCATATTAAGTAATCTCAAGAATCACCTATGTACTTTCACAACATTAAAGTTCCTAAACAACACAGAGAAACAGAAAAATGAAAGCTGACAACAGTCCAGGATCTAATTTCTCACAGACAAGTTAAAATGAGAGAAGCCTCAGTTATTACGTCATAAAAGCTGATGGAAAATGTTGATCAAATCTTATCACAAAACACGTAAATTAATCGAGTAAATGATAGGTAAATTCTAGAGAAAAATGGCAGTCAAGCTTCACCTTTCCTGTTTTTAGTGGCAGAAGAATGGGTATTGGTGGCAACATTCCCATCTCCACATCCAGGAAGTTCCCTCACCCCTGAACTTTGATTTCCCACACATTGCAGGTTCTCAAACTCGCAACCACTAAAGCCTTGGCCATTCAGTTCGATGCCTTCTCCACTTTTATCCTCCATTCCTGGGTGAAGGCAATAAACTTGATCATCACAACGCATATTGCATGGGTTCACCACATATGCACCAGCTGAATGTGGATTAGGCAAATTCATATTGTTGACTGATTTCTGGTAAGGAAAAGATCCAATCTCCCCTTCAATTCTACCCCGAATATCTACAAGCAGACATTTAAGCCTCGCAACCTCGGCCTCCAATGCTGCCTGACCCTGCAACCTCTTCAATAACTGCTGATTCACAGCCCTCAATCTCACAACTTCATCCTCTAAGGACGCTGTACGTGCCTTCTTCTTCTCCCTATACTTTCTAACAGCTTCACGGTTACCGAGGGGGCGTTTCTTTGTTTTCTTTTCAGTGGACTCTGCGGTATCATCAGTGGACACCTTATCCTCACTTGTGGGAGCCACAATTTTAGTATGCACATGAAAACAAGTATGAGTATGAGAGGAGTCAGGTCCTGGCGGGTTGCAAGTGTGTGTATGAGTGCAAGCATGAGTATCCTTCAAAATATCTTCAAAAAAACTGTCCATTGAGCAGCTAGGAAAATCACCAATGTTTGCGCTAAGCATTTCTTGGTTCGAGAAATCAACCTCCCCATCATCCATTTCAAATTAAACTCTAAACCCACAAAAGAGGTAAATTTGGAATTTTGATATTGACCCAGATGATAATTTAAGCCAATTCTCCAGTAGCATGGATCTTAGCAACACCCTGACGAAAAATTGTGAAACAAAACCCTTAATGAGCACATAAACAATAATCTGAGCAGGAAAAATAAGAAATCAACTAAAACCCTAGTATGAAGCTACAAACAAAAAGACAATGAATTCTAGAAATCCAGTAATAAACCAGATGCAAATTCAAATCAACGACCAAAAAAAAAAAAAAAAAAACCTTTTTACATCAAATTCAATCAAACCAAGAACAAAAAGAGCTTACCTCGAAATACCATAAATTGCAGGGAAAATTGAAATGTTGAAGCTACAAGAACCATATAGGCAATCAAGGCTTCGCGAGAAAAAACACCAATGGAAAAATCAAGTCTGGTCCGAGACCAAAACCCTAGAAAACTAAAAGACGGCTTTACAGAACACGGGTGAACTTTTCCTATTTAAATATTTATGTCTATAAAGAGACCCCGTGAAACCTAAAGAGGCAACAAAAAAAAGGTAAATAAATGCGCCACATTTGATGGTAAGTAAACAACAATGGACTTACCAGGGACGCTGACAGAGCGATTGGTTCACAGAGAATCCTCAAGTCTTTTCTCAGAGTCAGTGGTGAGAAGTTTTAAAATAACGCAACACTGCTTTAATTTATAGGTTCTCGAGGGGCTTGTGCGTAATTTTAAAATAATTATTGGGATGCACTGTATGTATATAAAAGGGTGGGACAATTTGAACCTATTTAACAACTCATTTATTGAATAAACACATTTTTAAAATTTAAAATATACAATTTTTCTTTACTAACTCATGTTAATACCCAAAATACTCTTATTAAGCTAAATTATCATTATTTCTCTTATTATTTTCTTTCCACGTCGTTTCTCCATTTCCTCGTTATTTTCTTCTTTATATTTGGACTTTTTTCCATCACTATTTTATCTCAAATTCTTAAACTTCTTATTTTTAATTTTTAGTAGATGTTTTCCCTCTGATATTTTTTTCGTGTTTGGAACAATACACTTAAAAAATTTTAAATAAACAACTGATAACAAAATTACAATTACATTTATAATAAATAAAAAATTTAAGTAATTGCAACAGTTCTTGCGTTTTTTTTTTTTTCTTACATAGGAGAAAGCTTACTAAATGGGAAGAGGATTCGTTGTCCTATTCAAAAAAATTGGAAATGATGAAATTAGATGGTGGAAGTCAAGAGGAATTGTACTAGCATCCAAATGTATTAAAAATTCATTGAAACTTCGTTCTACTAAGAAAAGTCAAAAGTGTAAATAAGAAAAAATAAAATTAATATGTGGCTTAAAAAAAATCATAAACGTCATGAAAATAGTACATCGAATAATAAAGAATATGGGAGAAAAGCTGTAATTTTTTTATTTAATTTAATTATATAGTCTTGTCTATTATAATAATTTTCTGTGTGGACATTTTAATAATTAAAAATTTATTAAATATTGAGTTTAATGAGTATTTTAGTGGGTTCCAATAACCTCGTCTTATATAAAAATATTATCTTAATAGACCCTCCTCAGTACCACGACCAACCAAAGTGAGACGAAATTTATGAAAAACCAGAAATCTTCTTACTAATTTGATATCAAAAACATTTTCAAATACACACACTCTTTAAGTAATTACGTTAAGTACACTTTTATCAACTCAAAAGTTCCTTAAGTTTCATGACAATTATTGGACTCACAAGTAGAAATCAAAGAGTGTAATAATTATTCATTTATTCTTTCTCTTTATAAATGATTAGATTTTTGAGCCACACAGCATTTGACTACTATTCAACCCACTTACCTTCAGAAAAAAATAACCAAAAACTGGCGAACGTGTCACTTCGAGATGCTTTGCAGAAAAAAATAAAAAATAAAAAACAAAAAACAACGATCTGGAAAGCATCTTTATTCCTAGTAGCAAATGGGCAAACGTGGAGATGGCATTCATTTTAAGACTTTCGTAAAAAGTTACAAAATAATGATTAAAAGGTTGCCACTTGGCTATTATTTAGAAACTATGGCCCTCAATTTTCACTACTTTTTTTTTTTTTTTTTCTCTCTCCCTCTTTTTTTAATTTTTTTCGTGGAAACAGATACAAATAACTTTTGAGTATTGTTTTATATCTTAAATTTTTTATCTAAAAAAATTATTCTAAATTAATTTTGATATCTATCAATTAATTGATAAAATAATATAATTAATTTACTTAAATTTTATAAAAAATACTAACCAATCATTAATGACACCTCATTTATGATGAAATCTATAATAAAAAATTTAAAAAGTCTATCATTACTCATAATTTTTTTTCGTGAGTATGAATAAAATAGAGTCAACTGGTATTGTATCCAATATTTTAAATATTGTAAAATCATATGAAAGTAAATAAAAATTAATAAAATTTGATTATTTAACGATACTCAAACAATAACGTGCTTAAGAATACATAGACATAACATAAAATATATGTCTTTCAATGTATCAATAAATCTTTAGATTTCTAGTCGAGCCCATATTATAATATCCATGGAAGGTAACCAATTTCAAAAAGTAATGGGAGGTAAGTGTAATGATGTATATTATGCCACGTTAGTTTACATAAAAGAGTTATAAATGGATCATTATTTCATGTTTATTCTGTTGTTTCAATTTGCGATAAGGGCACGACAAATATAATTTAAACCATTGGTTTTTTTTCCCAACTTACTTTAAACATATTTAAAATTTATTTAATTATATTCAAGTTTTTTTTTTTAACCTTCAAAATCAAGGGAAAACTCTCTCTTGTCTCATCATTCATATTTGCTTAAATGTTAAACGGGAACACTCTCTCTTGTCTCTCTTTACATTCATATTGCTTAAATGTTATGCTTTCTATTATATGTAGTTTTTTTTAGTCCAACAGCTCTTTTTTTTATTTTTATGCAGATATATTTTTAAATTATAAAATTTAATAAAATCAAATTTTAATGTTATTAAACTATATAATTTAACAACAATATATATTTATAAAAATAATAGTACTTACACTTAAGAATGATTATACGCGCGCGCGCGTCTATGTATCATTTCTTTAATCTCGTTAAACATAAATATCAAGGAATATCTCATTTACACAAGAACAAAAACAGAACAGTGGTGATTTCGTTGATATATTTAAATATTTCTTTATTATTATTATTATTATTGGCGGGTATTTTGTGGTTTTTTTGTAATATTAAGAAAATCAAGTATTTGTTGATGATAAACAATGGCAAGGTGTGCAACGTTTCCTCCGCCGTGGTTAGTGTTGAATGGGGTGAGCGACGAGGCTGTTTTGCAGCTCATTAAGGCTGTTTCCTTGAATAATTTTTTGCCCTCTTGTCTATAACTCTTGTGTAGCAAATTGGTCTTTATTCTAGTACTGTGCAAACAATGAGTTAATTTGGAAGCTTGTCTAATTCTCGCTTGATGCTTCATACAAGCCAAGCACTGGTTTCTTTTGTTAATGGTTGAATAGAGTGAATTATGGGTTTAATTTCCTGAAATTGACTCTTTCTGGTCTTTAATTAAGGTCAAGAAAGATAAGGCAACTGATGAGAAGAGGGGAAAAAAAGAAAAAAGGAGGAGGAGGAGGAGCAAAAGTGTGGGCACAAGCTTAAGAGGACCAAGAAATGGGGGGATACAAGGGACTGTCAAATGAATAGAGAAAATGTAAACCAATTGTTCATAAGAGCAGTCTCACCGAGGAGCTTGAGCAACCTGTATCTGATAGCCTGAATGACTCTTCACACAACACCCAAAACATTAAAGGCAAAGAACACGGTAAGTAGTCTTTAGCTTTTTGCCTTCCTCAATTGTTTACGCGATTGTTGGTTCTGTTTATCTTCTTACTGATGTTGATATTCCTACTATAGGAAGCATAATTCAGGTTGATCTGCGACTAAAAGAGCATAAGTACCGACAAGTTCTATCCAGCAATGTAGCTGGCTGCTGTACTACAAGAACAGATTATGTGGTTCCTAGCTCCAGAGATGGGCAGTTGTGTTCTTTGTCCATAGTATCCACAACTGTTGTCAAGGAATTGGCTCCTGGACCTCGCAAAGAGTTATGGCATTTCTCATCGCAAAAGGCAGATCTCGTTGCAGACCAGAATGCTGAAATAGCTTCAACTTCTATACTCACTGAAAGTTGCTTGCTGGATGCAGAATCACAATATAAACAACTAGTTTGGGATTGGGCTGCTGCTCCCTTTCAGATTGAGCACCCTGAGTTTGACGATAACTTCCTGGGAGCAATGCATCTGACTTATCTAATGCTTGCTGTGATTATTTGTGGAATGGAAGATGTTCTCTACGCCATGTATCAATATTTTTGCACCAAGTCAATAACTGTATTTTGCCATGTACTGTGTTATTCTAAATTTATTAGCCTGAATTGTCAAGAAAATATGTGTTGATTGGTATAAGGGGTTTGTGTTCTTTTGTATCATGCCTGCCTGAAGATATTATTACATGTTGGCGGTGTATGAAGGATCAATCACCTGCTGTGCATTGCAGTATACTTACGTCACCTAAAGTGAATTTTGTTTCCTACTACTACAATATTGGTGAAAAAATAAGATACAAGCAAAAATATATAGCTTATGAAGTAATTGTGCACCGGCAATTATGTCCATTTTCATTTCGGAATAAAAGTATATTACTGCTTTTGCCAATGCTCTTTTTGCCATTGTTGTATCTGAGATCAGTGACTCTGAAACTCTCTGTAATTAGGAACCAGAATATAATTTTTGTTTGCTCATATTCAGTTGAAATATGCCTGGCTAATCCCTGAACTATGGATCCCCAGAACATATAATTTTTTTTTTCGCATTTTCATATGGAAATATGTTAAACACCATTGCAGCAACATCTGCGGACTTACAAACATATCCATTCCAGTGAGCATCTGCAACAACAATGAGCTTCTTTAGCACTCTTTTTATTTCAGAATTCTACATAACCTACATCTATGAACCACCTCAAACACTGGGTGCTCTTCTATGAATCTACTGTACAGAAACTCTCTACTGCACAGAAACTAAGGACACAATTATATCTCACAATTAAATTTATCACGGCAGATTTGGCCTTGAGAAAATGCAAATCTGTTCATACAAGTGCACGAAAAGCTAATTGAAGCTCGATGATCTGCTCCATCTCCCTTTCAGGTACTCCTCCATCGAAATTCTGTTGGTTGGCTCCATACTACTAAATGATGTAGAGTCATCATCAACGTTGAGCAATGCTAGACTCAAATGTAACTCAGCACTTGAATTTGGATAAACCTCATCATCATTATCCTCCTGCTTATCCAAATCCTCAATGCCTTTATTTGGAGAGATCACTGACTTGTCAAAATCATTGTCCCCTCTCAGGAGCTGTAGAATCTGGAGAAATGGAAAATTCTATGAAAAATTCACTCTGCTACTAACTAAAACTTGAAGAGTGAAATGCTTTTACCTCTTTCATTGTAGGGCGAAGGCGAGCTGCCCGTGTGGTGCAGAGGTTAGCTGCAAGAACTATTCTCTGCATTTGGACCTCATCATATTTCCCATCCAAATTAGGATCCAGTAGGCCTTTCAGATCCCCATTCTCTGTTTTTGGTTTTGCCTGAATCCAAAGTACTTGTAAATTGTTATTCCTTCACAACATTGTTCACAAGTAACAACTAAAAAATTATATAACTTTTAGAGATGATACTTACCCACATAACCAAGCTCTCTTGGACTTTAGGAGCACTGCTGATAGGTTCTCTTCCTGATAGTAATTCAAGCAGAACTACACCGAAAGCATAGACATCTACCTTGTCACTGAGCTTACCATACATAAAATATTCAGGAGCAAGATACCCAAAAGTTCCAACGACTTCGTCTCCAGTCATAAAAGATGAACCTGCCGGTCCCCATATTGCCAGGCCAAAATCGGATAGCTGTCATGTTGAAACATTGATAAGCCATGTAATAAATTTGAGACTTATTATCAGATTATCTGAAAATGATTGATGATAAAAGCACCTGGGCTTCAAATTTGTCCGATACAAGTATGTTTGAGGACTTGATATCTCGATGAATAACAGGCCTTGAGCATTCATTGTGGAGGTAAAATAAAGCTTCAGCAATCCCAACAGCTATATTAAATCTTACTTCCCATGACAACGGATGCTTATCTCTGCACTTACCTATACATTAACTCACGTCAGCTAGGCTTACAACAAGTTTGATCAAGATAAAAGAGAGCACAGATCAAGCTTTACCATGTAAGTACTCTCCTAAGCTTCCTTTAGACAAGAAATGGTAAACAGAAATTAGATTATCATCTTCAATGCAGACCCCAAGCAGAGGTGCTATGTTCTTGTGCTCCAAGGTTGAGATGATATCAACTTCATGGGCAAAATCCTTCCATGCTTCTTTGGATGACTCCATAATCTTTACTGCTACATGCTTACCATCAGGAAGAACTCCCTTGTACACTCGGTTACATCCTCCTTTCCCTATGAGATTTTCTGTTACGAGAAAAGAAGAAATTAGGGAAAAGACACGCCCAAAGAGTGTCAAAAAAGGGGAAATCTTGGCACTTTTAGGACAATAAAAGGTAAAAACCTGAAGAAAATTCAGAAGTTGCAGTTTGCAGAACCTCATAACTAAACCATTTCAAACCACATGTGCTCATTTTAAGCAGAACCTCCAAGCCTTTCCTTAGCTCATCTAATGAACCGTTCCTAATACTCTCATCCACAATGTCACTCATCTCTCTTTCCGATCGCTTTTCATCCGTAGTAGAACATGTAGGACTGTGCAGTGGGGAACGATTTGGTAAGCTCATAACCCATTGCACCACAGACAGCTTCCTTGCATTAATGGCTTCTGGTGTCCCTGAACTAGCTCTGCGTTGCAACGGCCAACCAGGCCTATGCTCCAAAATATCTACTGATAAAACAGAACTTGATCTCGAAATAGTCCTACTTTCACATAAAAGAGTTGGATATCTATCTTTTGATGCTGCATCACTGCCTCTTCCACTCGATTTCTCAGTCTCAGCCTCGGAATAAGCAAATTCAGATTGGCTTTCTTTAAAACACTGACTTTCAATTAGACTAACACTAGGTCTTGGATTTCCATTGACTCCTGCCATAACCACAAGCATATTTAACAACCTTGAGGGATGTATTTCGAGGACTTTTTTCTCACAAGGACTCACATATCAAACATTCAAACCTGGTAGTTGATTATTGTTGCACCTTCTGAAGACAATTCTCCCATTGTTGATCGCCAAAACATCAGTTGTTGGTGGCAATTTCTTGAAGCAATATTTAGCCGTCGAACACCTACCTCTGAAAAATAAAATCTGTTTAGAGTAATCAGAAAAGAACCGCACTAAATTCAACTAATACAAATCTTGAACTTCTAGCTGCCCCTACCCAAGAGCACTTTTCTTGCTCGTCCCCACAACTAAGGCCGCGGCAGCATAGTTCTTAGCCTCTCTAACTAAAACTCTTCGGACCGAACTTCCTGCCATGATCTGGCCAGCGAGGCCTACCTGTAAACCCAAATATCAGAAACCATGATCAAATTAATCAAACTTATGATAATATTATCAGAAAGGGTACAATCACAAACCTGATTTACAGAACACAGTCCTTCATAGACTTCTAAATAACTATCCAACAATGACTTGTCTTTTGAAGCATGATCTGTGTTGAAGACTTTGAATCAATAACTAATTATGTGCAAATTAAAGCCATAAGGTTCTGAACTTAGTAACGGGAAAAGGGGGTTACCGGCATTTCGACAAACATGAATAGCAATAACAGAATCTCCAGGCTCAGCAACTTTCACTAGAGCCCAGCTCAGAAGATCCCTGCTATGGCTATCGATTCGAATTCCAACCAACACGTTCCTGTTCTTCATCTGTTCAATTGGCATTTTTAGTTCTCCGTTTCTCTTCTGCTAAATTGCTACCGCAAATTCAATCCCTTTATTGATTCTATTATTAATCTTTCCCCAATTTGCAAACAATCTGCACACAGATCCTCTTTTAACAACCTTCCCAGTTCTTGCAATGATCATGCCTATCACTGCGACAGAAAAGCTACCGTTATTAGTTTACTGCTACAACATGCTAGGCACCTAAAGCCACCACTTGTAACTTGTAATTATAAACAAATGCATGATACCCCATCAAGAGATTCTCTTGTAAGAACCAAAAGTTTACAGTTATAAAAAACATCCCATTAAATTTTGAACCAAATCTTGCACTATGGACTAAAGAGTTTTTTTTTTTTTTTTTTTTTTAATATTGAATCAAGAACAAGTTAAATGAAAGAGGACAAGAGAAAATGCACCTAAATTTTGTACCCATTCTTCTTTAAGACCTCGCATGTTTTTAAAATAAAATTGCCGCCAAAGCTCATCACCCTACCTAATGCAAACTACTATTCAAAAGCAGAGGAATCATATATTAAAATAATGGAAAAATGAAGGAATTATTTAAAAAAGGAAAAGATGGGTGATTGGTGACGAAAAAGATTAGATAAGCAAATGGGATTTTTTAAAAAATGGTGATTTTTGTGGAAATGGCGAGAAGAAAGTGTCGGCAAAGGCAAAAGGAAGAGGAGCTAAAAGCCCTAAATTTTCTGAAAAGAGAAGGGAGCAAATACTTTAGTTGAATTAGCCTTAGTTAGTTAGTTTATACCGTTAAAGATACGTGCAAAATTCGCGGGAAACCTATGTTATCCGGTGATTTCAGGTTCCGATATACGAGCTCAGAAATATTTTTCACCGGCTGTTGCGGGTTGGCTCGATTGGTTTAAATTGTGTGTGTCTGCCTACATACTTCTAGTTAATAGATTCTTTGAACTTGTAAAATTAAATTTTTTTTAAAAAATATATATATATTGATATCGAGAACAATATAAAATTTAGAAATAATCAAGTGCATCAACAACATTAGCAACACTTCATTGGCAAAGCGTAATCATAACTAAAATCTAAAGAAAGAAAAAGCTAGCATTATATATATAAATCAAGTATCTTAAAACACTTTGAATGGTGGGGTCAAATTTTGATAATTAATGGTGGTGATAATGACGAGCACAAATTCAAGAACCATGCATGTAACTCGCCGTGCCATGCAAGCCCTGTGTATCATTATCAATCCTTCTTTTCTTTAATAAAGTGATGACGATTTGTATATGTTTTGACCCATTTCTTTCACAAAATAAACGATTTCCCCTTTGTTAAAACCTTTTTGTTTTAATCATCTTTTATTCTTTTCTTTCTTAGCCGAAAGTTAAACGTCTTCGGTCGTGAAATGCACGATGACGCATGCAGCCATTGAGATGATTATATTAGCAGAGACGTGTGAATTAATTGCAGCCGGTGTGACTTTTTAATTCATTTGACTTTGAATTCCAATTTCCTGTTCATTTGTTCAATCTTTTTTCAAACCTTAAATATCTTATTTTTCAATACAGCAGATGATAAATACAAGAGTATTTAAGATAACAATTAACTTTAGAACTCATTTGAGAGTGTGGTGAGGTAATTGAGCCGTCAAAACTGAGCTATTAAAGTATTTGATAATATTTGTAGTTGAGTTTTAATAATTTAATAATTTTTTTTTCTCATTTTTTACTCTACAACTATATCTTTTACTCCACAATAATTACAACTTAAAAATTATAGCACCTCACTCCTTTTCACACCCTTAATTATCTAAATTTTAAATCGAATCACATCAGTTAAATCAAGCATGGGATATATGACAGAACCCAAAAATACTTTTCTTACTAATGACTCGAATTTGAAAGATAAGTGCTAACAGCCCCCTTAGCATGCTTAGTAAAAATAAATAAATAAATAAATAACCATAAGCGGACACCTGTTAGATTTCTTGTTACTGGAACAGAATTAACCACTTTAACCTGTTCGGTTATGATGTCTATCCTATTACACGTGTCAACAAATCAGCAAATTCCACCGACAAATCTAATCTTTCCCATTTTGAAGCTGGCGGTGTACGCGTAACACAGTTGTGTTATTATTTGTGTTACATGTTGGAACAAAATGTACACTTTTTAAAAGAGAAAAAAACATATTTGTGTTCGTTGGTGTGTTTTGGTAAGTGAATAGAATGAGAAATGAATTTCATATCTCATGAGAAATTCTTATTCATATAATAAAATCGAAATTCTTCATATGATATGATATGCAATATAATTCATAATATAATGAGAGATACCGTATATAAATTTGTAGAGTCGTTCACAAATATATATTTTACGGATTTAGAATATTCTTGATACTTTCGTCTCTTTATTTTTCACAATAATATTGACTGAATATTAGACGTAACTACAAAAGAGGAAGAGATTACAGCAAAGAGGAAATTCTACTATTGTTGTAAGATTAAAAAAAAAAATTGTTTATTTTACAATGAATGATACTGTTCTATTACCATTTACCAATTCAATACTAATAGAAGTTTGCAAGATTAATAATAATAATAATTTGTGGTAAGATAAACTAATATCTTTTTAGAAACAAATTAATCTCCAAATATCCACATGCCATTTTTTTTATTATGTATAATTGAGCAATCAAAGTAGAATATTCGAATGTGTTATATAATTAGCTAAGATTGCTAATGGAAAATGAAGGAAGGCAAACGTGATGGCCTGATTGATTTTGTTTTTGGAAACACTTTTCTACAAAGAGAAACACATTTAGCGAAGCGATCAGGTCAAACATATAAGGCCACAGAGCTGCACTTATTTTTCAATATATATATATATATATATATATCTATATATCGCAGTATTTTTCTCTTTCCATTTGGCCGAATAACATAGATTATTATAATTAATTATTTGGTTGATCATGTGGGCGCTTGCAGAACCTACATGTTGTAATAGACAAAAGCAAATAAATAATTATGAACAAGACATTATTATAAAACCAACAAAGTAATTAAATAGAATATTAAGTTTAATGTTTCTCTTAATTATTAATTGCAGATATAACTTTGCTGGCTAAGCATATTTTGATGTATCAACTACTCTGATTCGGTAGGTGAGCGACATTCAACTGAAAGTCGTAGACTAATCGATAATGACTCTTTAGGCTTTTCCCTCTCAAATTTTATAACGGACACCGAAGAGTTTGTACTCTTATTGTACGAGGGCGATTCGCTCGAAATCGAAAAAAAAAATAAAAATAAATAAATAGAGATAAATTTTTTTATTTAATCTTATTAGTTATGTGTGCGCGCGCGCGTCAGTAATAAATAAAAAAATAGATTTCAATACTAATTAGTAAAAAATATAATTTTTAATGTATTTAAATTTATATTTTTTTGTATTTAGTGACATCTTTACTTTAATAAATTAAAGATACTCTCGTTATAAAAAGATTTTATGTATGTATGTACGTATATATGTGTGTATATATAATTTAAGCTATTTTTTTAAAAAATGAGGATCAACTCAATTAGGATTGATGTCTAGCCACAAAGATTAAGGATCAGGCTACGGTGCAACTGTGGCAAACTCAATTAGGATTGATGTCTAGCCACAAAGATTAAGGATCAGGCTACGGTGCAACTGTGGCACCGTGCCACAGTTGCATCTAGCCGTTGGATGCAGTTAGATTAGTGAGGTCCACTAGCATCCAACGGTTAGATGCAACTGTGACACGGT
This sequence comes from Citrus x clementina, assembly GCF_000493195.1. NCBI lineage: Eukaryota > Viridiplantae > Streptophyta > Magnoliopsida > Sapindales > Rutaceae > Citrus > Citrus x clementina. Next base: position 1,012,906 of record NW_006262022.1, read on the forward strand.
ACTACAGTTGCACCTAAGGTTTCCCCAAAGATTAAAGGATAATTTACTGCCAATATTTCCTTTCAATTTTTAGGAAAAAGGGAGAAAATAGGACCCACTGGGCAAACTTGTTTAATGCAGATTTGGTTCATGACATCATGACCTCGCACCATCTAAAATATGGACCTCGTTTTAAACATAAAGTATTGAGTAGAGATAAGATATGGAAGTAGTATATTATATAAATGACGAGAGACATAATTTATATATGAATATGAGTCGTAAAATATAAATATCTTGGTTCTGTTATTCTGTCAACTTTTTGATTTTTTGATTTTTTGATTTTTTATTTTATTCATTGAAAGATGATCAAATCCGACCCTGCTTACTAGAAACTGACGTCTTTGATGTGCCGAAGAATGAAGATTATGTGTCTGAGGATGAAAATTGACTCGAAAGAAACCGAAACCGAAACCGATGAAGGCTTCAAGTACCCGGCCCCAACAGATTTTTTTCACTAAAGTCTGATCAGTCCGGACGTACAAGTATGATTGAAAATAATAATATAATAATGATAATAATAATTACAGGATATAATTAAAAGAAGAAGTGAATAATTTTATGGTAGGGGCGAGGCTGTCTTATATCCTATATTAGGCACAATTTTTTAATCATCTTTTTTAAGGTCGGTTCAACAATATTTAGGATTTTAGACAAATGGTTTTAATTAATTTTTCTTAAAATTTGAGGCAAAAAATATATATTAGTCACGTTATAGATTTTACTTATTTAAAATCAATTCTTCCAATATTCTAAAATGTAAAATTATTAAATAAAATTTTATTCTACGATAGTTAATCCATGAACTTTTAATTCAATTATAACATTTTCACTTACTTTTTTTCGTCAAATTACGTCTTTCTTACTATTATTTTTTGAGATTAAACTAATTTTTCTATTCTTTTATTTTTTAAAAGTTTATTGATACATTTTTATTTCAAAATAGACAAAAAAGCGCGCGCGCACACACACACACACACAAAAAATAGCTTAACAAGAGAATATATTAAAAATAAATAAATAACACAACCAATTAAAAAATAAAATATAGAATTTGAGATAAAATCATAAATTAACTTTAACTTTAATTATTTGAGGATTTGAGTATTGATCAATAATAATTTTAGAATTCATGTTCCCTTCTATATAGAAAATAATAGTTTAATATGAATGTAGAATTTTCATATATAACAGGATCGTACACAACCGCTTTAAGTTGTCTTCTGTTTTTTTGACCATTCCTTAGACTCATAGACTGAACAAATCCCAGTGGACATTCTTTTACATCCGATTGAACATTCTTTTACATTAGTGTTTAGCTTTTAGTCCGTCAACCTTATCCAAAACATCACCATAACATTGATCATTACAACCATCACGATGATGATGATGATTGATGATCGCTAACATCAAGACGAATATCAACAAGGTTGGTCCAGCTTGAGAGACACCAAAGTGGTTGACTTGAGTGCCATCTCATGGCGACTATCGCCTCTGCATTGAGTAACTTCTCGATATCGGCGAGTCCGAGCCCTTGCAGGACCGGCATCGCTTTTGGAATGAAGATGGGATTCTAAAAGGTTACGCACACATAAAAATATTTAAGAGGTGCACTTAGGCGCGGGGCTTTTCAGGAAGTCAGAGGGGTGCCAATAGTTTTTACACAGTACTGAATTCAATGCAGAAAGTTTTCAATCTGGCCCGGCCCAGATATTTTGTGGAGCTTAACCCCAACTCTAGTGCTTCATATTAGGTAGATCTTATATGGTCTGCGCATACAGCACTATCCAAATTTTATGTTGAAAAACCTCAAATTTTCAGCTACATCCTCGGTTTTTTCTTCAATAATCTTCCAAGTATTTGCTCTAGACTTCCAATTTTTATGATTTATTATATATATGGTAACGAAAACTAGGAATTGATGTTAGAATCGAAAAATATGAAGTAATTGTAAAAAAGAGAAGGGTACTCTGCCATACAAAGTTGTATTATAGATGTACTGGTTCTGGCAATTCTTTGGCTAATTAAATGTGATGAAGTCTCAACTCACAAAGTGCCACAGCCAATGTTTTTTTTTTTTTTTAGCAAAGAACAGGAGCCTTTGAAGTTCCACTTGGGGAGGTAAATCTATCTTCCGTAGAACAAGGGGAGCAAAGATTTTAATAATTATAGAACAAGATTATTAATCCATTGAATCTTTATTGACATTGATTGCAAATCCAAACCAGAAAGTGGCCAAGTTTATTTATTCTGAGAAAATACTCTCCAAATTACACTCAAATTACGCAGTCACACAACCAATAACCATAGTATATATAGATCTTGATGAATGCCTAATAAATAGCAAGATTTGAGCCCTCTCTATAGTTGAGCAAGGTAACAGGAATCTTTTGATGATGGAAAATTTTCAAATATTAATATTGCCTTCAGGGTTAGCCCATGGCATATTTTTGTGTCCAGCTTCGTGCCGATGACTCGTATTTGGTTTTGTCTGTCTTGCACATATGAGCAATCTCTGGAACAAGAGGATCATCAGGATTTGGATCCGTTAGCAATGAACATATAGAGAGCAACACCTGCAAAATTCAAAGAAATATAGATCAGAATCCAAATCATTCAGTGTCTGTTTGGATTTTCTCCAGTGTGTGCAAGACTTTCATGTAGTTTTGCAAGTTATTGAAGATTGTCACCTTGGATATGGTGAGTGCAGGGCTCCACTGTTCTTTGAGTATGTCCAAGCAAATATTGCCGTTGCTGTTAATATTCGGATGGAAGACTTTGGTTTTGAAAGCAACCTACAGATATTCATTCGTTCAGCGAAACATCTCAGGATAATTGCGAATAAATGTTCGAAAAGATCCGAAAAGACAAAAAACAAAAGTATTCATCATTTTTTATTTTTACCTTGGGAGGTTTGAAGGGATAATCAGGAGGGAAATGGATGGTTACAACGAACACACCTCCAGCGTAGGGACTATCATTTGGACCGATGATGGTTGCTTGCCAGTGGAACATATCCTCAGCCACAGGGCCTGAAAACGATTCATTTCAAGGAAGAGTCACCAATCTGTTTTGGCAATGATAAAAGCTCAATTTGAAATTCTTTAGTTCAGTTACCTGCACTGCATGAAGTTGGTGGATCCCTCTGCAAGTCCCTGAGCTCCTTCAAAATTCTCTTTGATGCCATCAAAGCAGTGGCAGTTGTATTCAGATGATTCAAGAGGAAGAAGGGAGGTAATCTGCGTGTTTACGATACAAAAGGGAAAGTGGAGGTGTATTTAATGGTGAAATTTTGTGCAGTTGTGAAGTTTCAGAGGTCCACAAATTCGTTTCGGACTGATGAAAGTGGGAACAGTATAAATTCCACGAAACAAGTAAAAAAGTGGCAAGCAAAGAATCATTGAATTTTATAAATGATGAAAAACTTGAAATTTATTTGCTACCCTTTTCATTCTCGTTCCTATCTTATCTTGATCAGTCAACTAGTTTTTATTTGACATTTGTAATTCATTGATTCTAAAAATCATGCTTAAAGTGAGCACTAGCCACTTGCCCCGTGAACAGAATGATTCTTATTCTAATTTAGTGGCAAGGCTTCGCTTTCAAGGGATGGCTACCCTGAGGACACATTCAATCTGGTAGTATCTTGGGAATTACTGAGGCTGAGTAGAACCCGCAGGCTCTTTTTGAATCCGAGAATAGCTAATTGGGTGGAACAGTTAAACTATTGAGAACCTTGAAAAGCTATGAAGCGGATAGATGTTAAAAAGCAGACCACAGAAATTGAATACAATATGCTTTGAAATGAAAGTGAAAGCAATATTCTGCCCGCTATAAAAAAAGTATTCTATAGACCCATAATAATATTATCATTCAACGGCAGACACCGAATACAGAAAAAGTTCCTTAAGATGTAATACTAAATCAGCGTTTGATTATGAAACATGATACAAGCCGAACCAGTTTGGCTTTCTCATAGAAAGAGAATTTCTGCAATCTAGGTGATACATCGTAGGGAACTAGACCTAAAGAAAAGAAGAGTTGCACGTTAGCAGACAATATATAAATCAATAATATACACGTTGAAACACAACCCAAAGCGAGAAACACGTAATATGATGCTTCTACATAGCCATCTAACTGAGTCAGTTGAGACCATAAACCACTGCTTCTGCCATGAGGCAGGAAGAGTCGAGGAAAACATAGAACGTAAGATTTAGGATAAATTATGAATTGGTCACGTTTCCTTCACAGAACTCTTGTTTTGAAGAATCACAATATAGAGCAAGCCTTTTGTGCCTTTCTCTTCTTTTTCTTCTTGTTCTTTGGCGGCTGGAGAACCACCTTGATGGCCGCATCAAAGACAGCTTTCACATTCTGTATTCACATCAGGTAATTAAAATACCATCAACCATAAGGTAATTGCAACTTTTTCTCTTTATGAATTCTAATGAAGCAAATAAAATTTATATACCTGTTGTGTTTTGGAACTACACTCAATGTAAACAGGAGCACCTATCAACTTTCTCAATTCCTCCCCCTTCAAACCACAGAAAAAGGCAAGATGAGAAAATCAATAGTAAATAATCCCCTATATATATATATATATAGACAGATAGTTTTGAACATGGGAAGCAACAGCGCATACTTGGGCCGTGGTAATTGGCACTGCACCAGGGTGATCTGCAAGGAACTGCTTATCATCCCGAAGATCTACAAGAAGAAAACTGATCTCTCATAGGCCACATTTTGTAATGAAATGTCTTAACAAAATAAAATTGATTACTAGCGCATAATCTATGTCAGACACCTCAGTTGCCACATCAAAACCAAGGCACATCAATACTTCCACACAAAAATTAATAGTCCACTGGAACATATCCAGCTTCCAAGCACAACGGTGGACAAGTGGATCTGTAGGTAGGTAGGGTAGGGGCAAGTTAGTAGCGAGAGACACCACAACAGCCATAACTATCTGGATAAGACGTATCATAACAATTCAATTAAAAAAAAAATCTTAAATGTCAACAAACCTAAAGTCCTGTATATGTCACATGGTAGAAGAGAACCCATTCAATATGTCAAAAAGCTGGTAATGAATCTACATGGCACAATCTGCCCTTGAAAATTCGAAATCATTAGGAATGTGCTATAAGAAGAGGTGAAGCTGACAGTGTTTAGATAAATGCAAAAACTTCGCACAACTGCATTTATACTTTAGATATCTAGCTCATAAATTTCCACAAGAACTTCAATGTATTGATAATTCTTGCACCAGGATATGTATACCATGAATCTAAAGCTCCTATCCAAGAAAAGAATTAATTGTATGTGGCATCCATTGCATTACGTGGCAATTGCAAGGTACAGACAACTAATAGTTGCTACTATCAACATTGTAATAAAATACAGAAAAAAGTGGGAATGGCAGATTCTAACCGAGCTTCGTCCCGACAAGAATTATTGGAACACCAGGTGCATAATGCCTCAACTCAGGAATCCACTATACATTGTTTAAAAAAAAAAATCATCAGCACACCACAATCAGATATCAAGCATTAGAACAAGAGGAAATGAGAAGCTAGTTAAAAAAAAAAAGTTTCTGTCTCACTTTCTTAGCAACATTTTCATAGCTGGCCTTGCTAATGAGAGAGAATGCAAGTAAGAAGACATCTGCCCCGCGGTAGCTCAATGGTCTTAGTCTATTGTAATCTTCCTGGCCTGTAAATTCCACAAAATTAATACCATCAAATCTATGATAAGAAATGAGTTTCTAAGAAACAAGAAATTTACCTGCAGTGTCCCACAACCCAAGATTAACAGTGCTTCCATCCACTACCACATTTGCACTGAAATTGTCAAATACTGTTGGCACATAATCCTGTTTCCCAATACAAAGCAAAAGAAGATAGAAACCATTTTTAACTTAACAATCTCTTACTTGCAGTCATACCAAAAACACCAAAATTGCATGAAGTAAAAGACAGTAGCAGAGAACCACATCCATAGAATCAAGAATCAAAAGCACAATGAACACACCAACAAAAAAGACCTTAATTTGCCACATCTCAACAGAAAATGACTACCAAAATTTAACCCGAGCATAACATTTCAAACTTCTACATTCTTTTCACTTTTTCTTTTTTTTTTGGTGGAGGGGGGGGTGTGTTTGTCATCTAATATCAAAGAGCAAAGAGGAAATAACCAAAACAAACAGAAGACCTTCTTCTAGCCCTCAATTCAATAGTCAAGATACTAAAAGTCAACATTTTTTCAACATATGTTTGAACAACAACATACAATATTAACCCATTTGAAAAATTCAAGAATTTCACAAAAGGAAAGGGCAAGAAAAAAAAAAAAACAAAATCAACAAACAGAAATTCCACAGATACCCATTATCACTAGGCATTTATGCTTAAAATATGCTGTCGCTAATAACACTAAAAATCAAAACTTTCATCTTCATTCTCGAATAAATAAAACAAAAACAAATAAAGGAACAAACTTTTTGAAACCTAAGAACTAACAAGCATATCAAAAGTAAGTCAAACTTTTCAAATACGCATCAGTCAAGCCGAAAACTTTCGTTCTCAGAGTAGATAAATTTTCTCGCATTTTCCCGGAAACCAAACAGAAGATGTAAAATTAGGTCAGTCACCGTCGGGAAAGTGTTGCTGGTGTAAGAAATGAGCATGCAAGTCTTGCCGACGGCGCCGTCACCGACCGTCACGCACTTTATGAACCTCGATGCACTCATCTCGCGCCACGTGCACTTAAGACAGTATCTTTATTACTCGTCTTTCTTTGTTTTTACAGCTACAGAACCCTAACTCAGAACAAGTACGGCATTTTTGTAAGAGCAGAGACAGACAAAGGAGAGAGGGAGAGACCGGGGCGAGTGTGCTGCGTTTATTTATGTCTTTTCGATTTTGTTTTTGCTGTTTTTCCTTTTTCTTGGCTTCGGACAATTACATTTGAGTCTCCTTGTTTCGATAAAATCATAGCTAAGGCGATAGATTTTAATCCATTTTTATATAGGTCCCCGCTCTGCTGTCAATTTTTTTTCTTACAGTTAGCATTTTATGAGTGAAAACTAAAATCTCACTCCATGCACGAGATCATAAGTTCCCCCCCTCTTTTGACACTAATATTACAATAAAACTATAATTAATATTTATATAAAATAATTACTAATTTTATAATTATATTATTATTGAAATCAGTTTATATTGGTTCTTATGAACTATTGTTCAGACTTTTATCTTTAATGAATTTATAATTATCGATATTTATAATTAAGAAATGAATTTAGCCCCCATAATGCTTTGTGTAGGACTCAAATTCTAGGTAGTGGGACTCAAATTCTAGGTGATCATAGTTTTTCACTTTAAATTATTTTGTATCGTTCAAAATATTTTATTAATTGTATCGACTAACATTCACAAAATTATTAGTTTTAATCTATTGTTAAATTTAATAAAAATTCATTATTCAATTCTACACCTCTCAAACACGTTTATATAGGAGTCATTTGTTTCAAATGCTTGAGGTATGTAATAGTTAAATTTTTAATATTACGTAATTATTAATCTATTCTTAATAGTTAAGAAAGACCATAGACTTACATGAAAAAATAGAAATTATATTATTACTATTATTTGTGATTCCGCTAAAATTGAAGGATCATGATGTGAATAGTCCTTGTTTGTTTAACACTTTTTTTTTTTTGGGTTGAAAGGGGCACTTTTCTTTTTCCCTTTTTTTGGTTTCAAATTCAATGGTGGGCACTAAAGTGACAGCCCCCGCCAGCTAAAGATTCAAATCCAAAATCTCACAGGTCCCAAAATTCTTATGACTCTTAAAACGCATCCACCATCACCAGTCACTTTCCAAATTTCTCTCTTCGGATTTTGTATTAAAATCCTTTTTGTCCATTTTTTTTTAAATATCAAGATGACAATAAATTAATTCTTTAAATGCAATATTTAATATCAAGCTGAATGGCATGAGTTATAACGATCCTGTTATTATGAAAAATATACTAGACCTGCTTAATTAAGATTGATTTATTTTTTAACACACTTCATTTACTCTACTTTTTCTTTTTGGAACACATTTATTATGATGATAAAATCTTTCATAGTGATGTTTTTGTTGGTATTGAACAGAATTTGGATGCTTAATTGAAATTTAAGAGTATTCCAAGAACTTGGAGATCCATCTACGATAAGAACTCTCTCACAGGTTATTTTATTTTCATCTTGTCTATTATTTTGGATCAAATGGCATCATAAACCTAATAACCTTTAAAAAAGAAAATCATATTCAAAGAATCAATTTTATTTGACAGTAATAAAGTCGATGGGGCCCATGGTGAGATGGGGTATCGAGGCCTTAAATGAACAAGAAAAATGCATGGTTGTGTGTGCCAAAGTTGATGAGAAGGATGGTGATGATAATGTGAAAGATTGTGCACTTGGTAATTTTCTCGTTTTCACAAACAGATGGTGGGCCTTTGCCTTATGCATGAAGCAAATATTAAAACTCAAAAAAGTAAATGCGCGGGACTCAAGATGACTCACCAATGAAAGAGAAAGATGAGAAAGATGAATTGGACAACTGGGTTTGGTTCAAAATTTGTTTCTTCGAGTTTATTGGCCCGTCAACTTCAATGCTCGTGACACGAACCGGCTTCATTTTTTATTTCATTAATAAGGTGGTTGTTAAGAGAGGCTAAGGGTTTATTGACCCCACGTAGCCCCACATAACCAATAGTAACCGAGTCTCAAATCATCGAAAGACATCTTAACTAAACTGCATGATTCAAATTCCACTTGGATTTAATTTTAATACCTTTGATTTATGACGAATCAACTAAGCCTAATTCTTGATGAAAAAGTAATTCTTAAATGAAGCAATTTCATTTGATCCGATCCCCACCAATTCATTTCAGTTAGCAAAAAACTCTCCTTCCATCTACCTCAAAAAGTCAATCAATAATGAATTATCAATGTCATCAACATCAAAATTGAATTTAGGAGTGAATGACGAATCACCATGAACGACCTAAAAAAAAAAGAAAATCTTCAGCCTAGTAAAACATAGTGAAGTCACAGCTTACGCCTTCAAAGGAGCCTAGGTCTTAGGTTCACATGAATTTTACTTTAAAACAAGTACCCAGTACGTAATTGACAAGACGTTTAATTTATAATGATCAAATTACTCTAATTAGGTCAACAAAACATGTACTAAAAATATTATCAAATTCTGAGAGCACATGGGGCGGTTAGTACTAAGTACCAACTCCATGTGCATAGATGATCGAAAATGCTAATTCTATCTTCGGCCAAAGCAATGGTCCCTCCGGTCCCTTCCCAATTTGCTTCAGTTTCAATCTCATATGAAAATTATAACCTTATCACAAAATTTATGGACTACGACGCACTGTATAGAATCACAATAATTGGAAAACACAACTTACAATACAATTAGCTCTGGTATTTCCTTATAGCAGGATGATCAATTAACCTGTTTGAAAAATTGAAGATGTCTTTTAAGTTCACAGCTCTACGATTCCTCCCAAGATAGAGAATGACAATTAACTATAATCTGGCAAAATTCTGTAGAGCTGCAGAATCAATCTGCTGACCATTGCAGTTCACTATCGGGTGAGTTTTCTGGAGTGAAAATATCAGAACTTCACCCCCAATCTTGAACTGCATCTTCCAGGAGAAATAGACAATTTTCATCAATAATTTATCCATGTAGCTGTTGACTAAACCACAAATGAGGATCTTGGGGGTTCTACGATTCTATTTCCATAAGTTAAGAGGTTCTTCATTGCTACTGCAAGATGATGGATGATAAATAAGTCCTCAAAAGTCTTCATCCGAACTAACCATGTCCAATTCAATCATTTTTCCTGTTCCCTTTTGAGTTTTGTCAGCCAATGCTTGGCCCTGGTCTGTTTTCCTTCTTTTGTCGTCTGCCTGTTGGTTCGTAACTAGTGATGGATCTGGTTTCACTGTAGGAGATTTCCTGAGGTTTGATAGATATATTGTCAATGACACGGGAAGATAATCATAACAGATGATTATACAACAGTTGCCTAATGCTCAGTCCAACATATGATTACCTCTTTTCTAAGTTAGTAGATTGTCGGCCTGGCTTTATAGATTCTCTATTCCCAGTTTTTGGGCCTGCAGTAATGAAATAATGCATGTCAGGACATTGTTGTAGTTACAGCTAGCACATGCAGGGAGAGTTGCTATCTTATACCTGCCATTTCATTGAGAAATCTAATTCCTTGTGAGTGTGTATTTGTTGTCACTTTGCCTGCATTACTGATCATTCAAGTACATCAATCAAACTCATTATGCAGTAACTGGAGGACATCTATATGCATTCAAAGGCGAATATTAAATCCTAACTATGACAAACCTTAAAGCCTTTTTGAGTCCTTCCACTGACAATACCTTCACGGGCTGCTTGGGCTTTTGCAAATTTGTTCTATCAGTTAGAGGGTCAAATAAGTAAATGCCTTCTGAGTTGAGAGGGCTCCTAAATGCTGTTCTCAAGTTCCTATAAGAAAATTAGATGGCATATCAGAGGCCAACACAAATACCGCTTACAGTAAAACAGCAAAAAGATTTAAAAGGATGCCAATTATTGATGACCTACCCTCCCTTTAATTCACTTCGAGTTGTGATAAATCTATCTGATGCTTTCTGTACGAAAAATATAAAAACTAGTGATTAGCAAACTGGCTGCCAAGGTATATTGGTTTAACAAGATTGAGGACTTAGACAATTATGCTTACCAATCTATGATAACCGCAGTATATCCCTTTGCGCCTGAAAAAACAAAATGACTTAGGAAGTCAGAAAATGAAAATTTGCTAATTCGAGAGTGAGTATGAGGGAAACAAAATGATCCATAGAGAATGCAGAAACTGTGCAATTATATTTGATTATGAAGATTGTACTCAGCTGTAATGGATCGGTGATTGACCAACTTGCACTTGAATGAGATTGGATTAGATTTGAAATTAATGAATGCTATGAAATAGATTTGTAACAAATTTACCAAGGCAAGATAACTATTGGGACCAAAGCATCTGATTACATTCATGATCTTTCTTTTCTTCGTAATTCATTAAAATTACTTTATCAAACTCAATTCATTCTGAAACAGAGGCTAAGAGCCATTGCTAAGGAATGTTGTTCACATAACAAGGTGATGCAAGGAGTAAGGCGTGCCCGCAACATACTTATTTATGACAGTGTTACAAGCCATCCCATCCTTCCTTTTTCCTTTGCAAACTCCATAGTCGACTGAAGTACCCATCTTTATAATTTGACTTGCGGAGCTCACACTCAAAGAAAAACCTGGTCCCTATAATAACAAACCAAAAACTTAAACGTTTTGAAGAAAGATTAAATTAATAGTTAACAAAACTCCCCACTTAGTATATGACATGTTGATACCTTGGCATCTTTGCGAACACTACAATTGAACAGTGCAAAAACTGTTCCAGCATGCTCTTTCCAATTTTTCTGATAAGCATCACCAAACAAAAAGACCGAAATAGTATTTTCCTCCAAACACCCAAGCTTCCATATACAATAATTCTGCCCTATAGAACTAGTCTTAGGATGGCCCTTTTCAGTCAACACTGCAACAGTAGCCCAACAGCCCGAAAGAGTGTCCCCCAGCAATAAATTCCTACAATAACCCAACATATAAAATTGCTACCACATTGCAATTTAAATCTTATTACTTTTATTTTTAAATCTTATTACTTCTGATTCATGATAAGTAAAGCATAATCACAAGAATAAACATTGCAGATAAATAAGCATATGAAGTCTAATGTAGTACTTTATAGTGGACAACCGAACAAATCTGATCTCTGAGAAACGCTCACTGAGCTCTGAAGGGGCGACCACTGGGTTCCTGAAGAAAAAAATAAAATGTTAGAGAAATTTCCTAGTTCTTTTGTTTGTAAGAAGACCATTATTTTGTTCTCAATTTACCTTATACGCAAGCCAGAAAAGTTTTCAACCTCCGGATCATTTGACTTCTTTGATAGTTTTGGTTTTTTGATCTTATCAACTGGTTTTGGCTCATAATCAAGACAATCTTGAACAATATTTCTAAAAGCAGACATGTCCACTTGCCCTCGCTGCCTTGGAGATCCATCATCAGATAAGTAGCCTGCGAAATCACAAACAAATTAATAACTACCCAGTTTAATTATTTATGGATGCTAATTGATTCAATTGACAAAACCTCTTGTGATTGTGATGGTGCAATAGGCCTAGAACTCGAACCCTACTCACATCCAACGGTTTGGAAAAAAAAAAAAAAATACCCACATGAAATTTATAACAAAATTATCGAATATCTGACCAATCTCTTAGAAAAATAAAAATATCAATAATGCATAACGAACTGTCAACATCCATGTAAAACCCTGGAGCGATTGTTGATGAGTCAAAGACACGAAAGTCCAACAAACTAAGAGACACCCAGATCGATGTTTCTAAAACTAAAGTAGAAAACTTAAACTCAATTCACTTCGAAATGAGAGTGTCTAATAAAAACCTGGAAACGCACAAAACGCAGCGTTTGGTGTTACCTGGTGAAGAAGAGCCTGGATTTGAAGGAGAACCTGGAGGAGTCTCTAAAACTTTGTCTTGAAGAGAGAGGAGAAGGCTAAGATCCTCTTGGTGATTTGACATTTTCACTGACTTTGCGAAGAAGATTGTGTAGCGTTTGTTTGTTTGCTTGTTTTTTTTTTCTTTTTTTTGGGTATTCAAAGTGAAAGCAAAATGGATTTTGTTCGGGCGGGAGAATTTATTTTCTCTTGGAGGGAACAAGTCTCTTAAACCAAATTTTTTTATTTAAACGCTGCGTTTCTTGTTTTTGTTATTTTTTTCGATAATTTCACTGTACCCCTAATTGTTTGAGAAAATTAATTTTAGTATACAAAGTTTCGTATCTTGACAAAGCCTCCCCTAACCTTAAGGAAATTGAAAAAATATATTTTATTTACTGTAAACGATCACAAATATCACGTTAACGATGAGAAAATGATGAAAATTATTAGTTTAGTTAATCACTCGAATTGGAATTAAATAAACGTGCTACATTGATAGGCATATATGCATAACCACAAAAAAAAAAATTGCATATAATAAAATGGCTAAACCTAATTATCTTCATAAACATTAGTAGCATTATTAACAAATATTATTTGTACTTTCAACTTGAAGCGATTATATATTTCAGATAAATTCGTACCAATCAAATTACATAAAATATTCTTTTTTTTTAATGATAAGATGGAAAATTTATTTAACAGAAATTTAATTAAATAACGAGAAGTAATTAGTCTAAATGATGACAAAGCTGTGATATGACTGGTGGTAATTAACACCAGCAAGATTTTAAAAAAAGTGAGTGTAAACAGTAAAAAAAAAAGGGGGGTTTAAAATTCTGTTAAGTTACCCGCCACTTTCGAGTTCTTGTTGCACACATAAGCTCAGCAACCGATTCTTAAGTAAATCCGGTCCTAATTCAGACACCTTCAAAACTCTCACAACTGTCTCCGAGATTAGCATTAACACTGAGACAAACAATTATGGGAACATCAACAACAATGGCAACAGAAAAAACAACTAGAAAGAAAGTAAAAGCTTTCATGAATTAGGCTCAAAAACAACCCCCGGTGTTTCATTTAAGGCCTTATATTTTGCACTGTGCTTCTCTTATCAGAGTGTCCTGCCAGCAGGGCATTTGCTTTTCAGCTTCAGGGCTCCTCGTCATAGAAGCAGGAGATCCATTTGCAGTTCTATCAGTGGGGGGTCTAATCGTACACATATCATCAATTTCGGAGTGGTACTTAACAATGGTGATGAGCAGTTTTCTTTTTCTAATCACCACCCTCCTTAGTCTGCTGGCTTCATTTGCAGTAGCTGACGGAAACAAGACGCTCGGTGTCACTTATGATGGGAGGTCTTTGATCATTAATGGCAAAAGGGAGATACTTTTTTCGGGTTCAATTCATTACACTAGAAGCACCCCTGATGTAAGCGTTGATTTATGCACTTGACGATGAAACTTTTTAGGATTTTGATGAATTTCGGGCTAATGATTATGTTGAATCGTGGTTCAGATGTGGCCTGATCTTATTCAAAAGGCTAAACGCGGAGGCTTGAATGTGATTCAGACATATGTATTTTGGAACATTCATGAACCAGTGCAAGGCCAGGTTACATGAGATAATGCATATATTATTTTTTTTAATCCTTGGTAAAGATTCACTAACTAGGAAATGTGATTAATGGAATGAATTTCAATGCGCAGTACAATTTTCAAGGACAGTATGATTTAGTGAAATTCATTAAGATGATTGGGGAACATGGTATGTATGCAAGTCTTCGCCTTGGACCTTTCATTCAAGCTGAATGGAATCACGGGTATAATTCGATTTTCACAACCTTCATCTGTCTTCTCTCATTAATTCCTGTTTAAAATTTTCTGTATCCTAATTTGGAATTCAATTTGAACCTCAGAGGATTGCCTTATTGGCTAAGGGAGGTCCAAAATATCACGTTTCGTTCTGATAACGAACCATTCAAGGTAAATTTGTATGTTAATTGATGATCTGAGACAAATGTTGAAATCCAATGCAACGATTCAAGTTATTTCTGTGATTAAGAATTTTCCCATTTGCAGTACCACATGAAAAAATATGTTACGATGATCATCAAAAAGATGAAAGACGAGAAGTTATTTGCGTCACAAGGAGGCCCCATTATCTTAGTTCAGGTTCTTAGTTCCTCTCTAATTCTCTAATCTTCCAATATTTCACATTTTACTTCATAATCTGACATGGAATTCGTTTTTACACATTGCAGATCGAAAACGAGTACAGTACAATTCAACTTGCATATAGAGAAAAAGGAAATAAGTATGTGCAGTGGACAGGAAACTTGGCTGTTGGGATGAACATTGGAGTGCCATGGGTTATGTGCAAGCAAAAAGATGCTCCTGATCCAATTGTGAGTTTTGTTTGTGCACGAAATGTTTCTTGGATTAAAAGAAACTGGTGACATTAACATATGCTCCATTGTGCAGATCAATACTTGCAATGGAAGGTACTGTGGAGATACTTTCACTGGTCCCAATAAACCCAACAAGCCATCTCTATGGACTGAGAACTGGACCGCTCAGTGAGTATTTATTCTGCTGATTATCTCAATGAAACAAATATGGGTTAAAATTTGATGGTAATGACGAAATTGTTATATCATACATTCCAGGTTTAGAGTATATGGAGATCCACCATCTCAAAGATCAGTAGAAGATCTTGCATTTTCAACTGCTCGATTCATCTCAAGAAATGGAACACTAATTAACTACTACATGGTAGGAAGCTCCTTTGATTCTTTTCTGTGATTTCTCCAATGCAAGACGAAGAAATTTACCTTCAAGTTGTGTTTGCAGTACCATGGTGGGACAAATTTTGGTCGAACAAGTGCCAATTTTGTGACTACTCGATACTATGATGAAGCACCTCTTGATGAATTTGGTGCGGATCTAAAATAAAGTTCAGAAAATTTGTTCAGTTTTGCAGCTGTGTAACTCGGCTGATTATTTTGAGTTGCAGGTTTGCAAAGGGATCCGAAATGGGGTCACCTCAAGGACCTGCACAGGGCTTTGAAGTTGTGCAAGAAGGCTCTCCTTTGGGGATATCCTAGCGTCCAAAAATTAGGCCAAGATCTAGAGGTAAGCAAAGTAGCAAACAGAACGTGCTCTTCCAAATACAGAAAGAAAAGAAATTAAAACAAAAACTTAAACTCAAGCCATGTTCTGTTTTGCAGGCAATAGTCTATGAAGGACATGGGGCTTGTGCTGCTTTCTTATCCAACAACAGTACTTATATGGCAAAGACTATTAGCTTTAGGGGTAGAAACTATTACCTTCCTTCAAAATCGATTAGCATCCTTCCTGACTGCCAGACTGTAGTTTACAACACTCAAACTGTAAGTCCTAACCCCTTAGCGTTGTGCATTTCAATTCATATCATAGCAGTTTGTTGCAAAGAAATGAGCTAACAGCAAAATTGATAATGTAAAACAACAGATTGTATCACAACATAATTCGAGGAACTTTGTGCCATCAGTGGTTGCAAACAAGAGGCTTTCCTGGGACTGGGAGACGTACACAGAAAGTATTCCTACCTTTGAGCAACTTGAAAATAAGGCCACGAACCCATTGGAGCTCTTTAACCTCACAAAAGATACCACAGACTATGCTTGGTATTCAATGATGTAAGTAATCCTAAATCACATAGATAAATTTCGATAAATTTTTCTTGCCTACTGTTGGTGCATCTACAAGTGCCAAGATCAAACATTCTCTGTACTTTTGCAACTGCAGAATAACTTTGGGTCGGGGTGACTTGCCAATGAGAGCAAATGCTTCCCCAGTTCTAATTGTTGCAAGTCTAGGCCATGCTTTAGTTGCTTTTGTAAATGGCGAATACGTGGGTAAGCACACACAATTGTACCCGTTTAGTGAAACTCAAACGTGTTCCATATTCTTAGCTGATTATGCTTGTGTATTTAAGGAAATGGACATGGGAGCCATTTAGATAAGAGTTTTGTCTTCAGGAAGCCGATAAAGTTGAAGGAAGGCCCCAACCATATACAAATCTTGGGCAGTGTGGTTGGATTCCCAGTAAGTACCTCATTAACTTAAATATGTTGTTAAATGTTAGCTGATGAATTATCAAAGAGGAACTGATCAATGAGCTCTTCGCGGATAAAAGGATAGCGGTGCCTACATGGAGAAAAGATTCGCAGGGCCACATAGGGTAGAGATTCTTGGCTTGAACACTGGAACTCTTGAACTTACAAAAAATCGATGGGCTCATCAGGTAGCAAGAACCTTAGCCCTCCTCACTCTATAGAATGGTCTAGCTGAATACTAATAGTAATGCAAGTCAATTGGTGCGTATTTGCAGGTTGGATTGTATGGTGAAGAAGCTAAGATTTTCACTCTAGGAGGACTAAACAAGGTGAAATGGACAAAGATTGAAGGCAAAAGGCCAGCTCTTACATGGTTCAAGGTAATGCAGAAGCAAATAGGCAAGTAAACATAGGCCTATAGCTTTGAAATTCAGAGAAGTGATTTTGCATCAGCACTTTTTGTAGACATACTTTGATGCTCCTGAAGGAAACCACCCAATAGCCATTCAAATGAACAGGATGGGCAAAGGTATGATTTGGATCAATGGTCAAAGCATTGGCAGATATTGGATCTCTTACTTGTCTCCTCTTGGCCAGCCTACTCAATCAGAGTAAGTAACAAACACACGAAGAAACTATATACGTTGACTGAAATAAGGCACCTCTACAAGGCAGTTCTGTATGGTACATCGTTTCACCTGTTAAAAAAGTTTTCAAGTTTTTGTTTCCTCATCTCCCCAAGTTTGCATTTGGAAGAAGAGCATAGTATCAAGCAACTTTTGTATTGTAGTCATTGTCAATCAACTGAAAGTTATATTGAGAGGCAAAACTGAGCAATTTTTTTTTTCCCCCTGATAATTTAGGTACCATATTCCAAGATCATACTTAAAGCCAACGGGCAATCTGATGGTGATATTGGAAGAAGAGGAAGAAGCAAGGCCTGAAGAGATTAAATTTGTTGTAGTTGATAGAGATACAATCTGTAGCTACATCTCAGACATTCACCCACCTCCAGTGCAGTCATGGGGATCAAAGAACAATGTGTCGGAATATACAGCTAATAATCGCAAAGCATCGGCTGTTTTGACATGCCCAGACTTCAAAGTAATCACCAATGTACAGTTTGCTAGCTACGGTGATTCAATAGGTATCTGTGGAGGCTATCAATATGGAAATTGCAATGCACAAGATACAAAGGAAGTTGTTGAAAGGGTAAAATCTTGATCCTAACACCATCTTCTCAACTTAACATGGTATTAGGTCCTGTGTGTCAAGCTTGTTTCCTATTGGTCTTGCTCTTGCACCTGAACGGGCGTAATATTATATTCTCCGTTCTTACACACTATTTTCAACTTTTGGGTCATAAGGTAACTTACCCTTTTTTGCTTTTTCATTTGCAGTTCTGCTTGGGGAAACATACCTGTCAAATTCCCTTCGAGAAAGAGCTTTTAATCAGGAACTGGGATCCTTGTCCCAATGTGAAGAAGAGTCTGGCCGTTCAAGTGAAGTGCGGCTTCAAGTAGTATAAGAGAGATAGTTAGATAAAGGTTTAACAGTATGTTTGCAATCATGGGTTTGAGTTGAAGATCATGCAGCAGCTTAATGAATAGCAGTTTTAATTTTTTGGAAGAAGTAGATTTTGAGATTTCATTTGACCTTATACATTTCTTTTTCTTTTTCTTTAAACCGGGAAATGAATATAGTGGTCAATCTGGATTTTGTTATGTTACATTGAATGTACCATACACAACCAATAAGAACCACATAATTATGTGGGTCCCACAATTTATGTGGTTCTTATTGGTTGTGTATGGTACATTCAATGTAACATAGAGGCTCCCGGTCAATCTTATGCTTTAGAGTCACCTTTTGTTTCATTTATTTCTTTTTCTTTATACAGTTCATCGATCGTTGAAGCAAGATATATTCTTATCAAGTTGCATTCTTGACATCTTCTGCACATTTTTTTTCCATCTGAAAGAAATACACTGCTGCATGACTAGTGCTGAAATTCGAACACATCCAAGTCTGCAGCAAGGCACATTTTATTAAAATTATATGTAAAATTATCAAGGTTCTTAGAACAGTTGAAATATCGTATGGGAAAATTGCATTCGGACCCAAGCCAAGCACCTCCCACTTATGACTGGTGGTGTGCCAAAACAAGCTTGACTTTTAGGACACAACATATTCCAAAATTTTATATGCGATCTCAAAAATCACTCTGCCTCGCCCTTTCAAGGCCAGAGCTTTGTATTGACGTCCTTTTATCCGAAATTTTGGGTTTACAATGCTTAGTTAACATATCCAATCAGATCTCCTTTCAAAACATTGTGTTCACAAACTTCCCACATTAATTCACATCAAAGTGAAAAACAAGAATGCGTCCACCAATAAATTCCACAAAGAACAAAAGGCAATGAAAAAGAATTACTTAATCAAAGATTTCAAATTGAAAAGAATATGAGCTTAAAATAAGGCATAACATTTCAACAATTTATTTTTCCTTCCCATCATTTTTATGCCATACATGTTATGTCGACTCTGCAGCCAATAACTTGTCAATTGAGGGAAAAAAGACAAAAAATCTAAGTTTCCTATTTATATACAAAGTCCTAGCAGCAGCCAAAAAACTGCTCCACAATTTCCCTCTTCAAATCTCTGTTGAGAGAGTGTGGCACTGTGGCAGCCTGAAGTCTGACCTGAAACAAAAAAAATCAACTGCAGAAAAACCTACTTGATATCAGCAACAAGTCGCTGAAACTTAAAAATATAAGGCAATGGAAAACCTGACTTGCGATAATGAAACAAAAAACTCGAACTGCACAAAATATGGGAACTAACCTTGCCAATGATGTGAACATTGATACAAGGGCAGTGAAAAGCAGCCATTATTTGACTGAAATATGATGCTACTTTCAAAGATGAATAATCCCCAGGTAAGAGAATTGACTTGATGACACATATATTAATATACAAAGGTCCATCGGTTAGTTTTGAGAACTCATGACAGATCAAAAGATCCCTGCCCTTCGCTTATTGCATAAACCAGTTTCTTGTACATAATTTCCTGTTGCAAGTACAATAATTATAATTTAAGCAAGATTTATTAACAGGATAAACTTAAGTAGATATAAATGACAGTTCACTTATTTAGCAAACATGGGTACCTTGGTAGAGTAAGGAGGAAGCTTCAGGTAATTGGCACAAGTCATGACACTTGGCAAGTCATCATCCGCTGATTCCGAAGGCCCGGTTCCATTTGATGCTGTATTAGGTGCAGTTGAAGAATGCTGCAGGGATTTGGAACACCCAAGAATGAGTACTATGCATATGCATATGCATATGCAAACATAAAATGAGAGATAAGCCTAATTTACTAGTAAGAGAAGACATGACCCATAACAAAGGGGATTGTTAAAATCAATATGACAAAGCTTGGAAGAAGAACCAACCTCCAACAGTATCAAATTCTATTTCCATGTCGCATACCCAGGACTCACAACAATATAGTTAAAAGCATTTTTAAAAATGAAAAAGCACATGTACACACAAACACCAACTCAAAATACTAATTTAAAAAAAAAAAGGAAATCTGCAAATCTTAAAATTCAAAATCATGGTGCTACCTTTCTGACAATGGTAAGCTTTGGATTCAGCACCGCCAACCCACCCGGTGGAAGACGAGGTGCACCAGTAACAAACTGACAGAAGGCACGCTGCTGATCTGGTGTGAATTCTCCCATGATCTCTAGTAACTGATGATATTAAAAATAAAACACCATATGAATATCATATTTGAATCAGTGTTTCCAGAAAGATGTCAATCACCATAGCAAGAAGCATACGTTAACAATTGCAGGACTCTTGGCAGTGTATCCATGATCGAATTTTATATGCTCAGCAAGCGCCGCAGGCTGCACAAGTCAAAGACAGTTGTTAGCCATGATAAAATAATACAGTTCTCCACATCTTGTAATTTGTAGAAATGATATAATTTAAGTGAAAAAGTACCTCCCACAACTCTCTACGGCCACAAAGCAGATGGTCCAATTCATGAGGAGTAAATATTTGTAATGATGTGATGTCAAAGACCTGCTTGTTAGATGCAGCATAGTAGTGAGTTTTAGAACTCAAATATAGAAAAACAAGACAAGCACATCTGGTAAAATAGCATGTTAAAATAGAAAGAAATGGATACTGTATCCGAATTAGCAACACCTTCCTCAAATTTAGCTATATACTAGACTAATAGAATAATAACAGCAGTAATTCAGAATTTAAATTGCAAGAACAGTTAACGGGAAGAGACAAGCAGCTATTAGGTTCATCAAGATCTTTCCAAGCTCCAGAGCCCTTCAAGGATACAAATATACAGAGAGAAACCAGAAAAAAATTGACTTAACCGCTTCTTGCAATTTACTTCTTCTGAACTTTCCAGAGATTCTAAACTGTGCTAATTCCATCAATGTTGCCTTCGAAGTAATTTAAAACAAATTTCAAGTTTTATGGCACCTCCAACTAAGACAATCATTTCAGTATTGATCATTCAATGAAATGAGATTTTCAAGCTCAACAATTTTTGTTGTATGATCATAAAAACCATCAAGATTAAAGAGAGAAACTAACCTGATTGAAGCCAGCTCTAAAAGCTTCCATTTGCCGCATGATGCCTGTCTTGACAGTGGCATCAACTACCAAGGATATGTATTCCTCCAAGTTATTAATGTCAACCTAAAAAATTTGCAAATGTCAAAAAACATACAAATTTAGATGAGAAGCAACAGGGGAAAACCATTACGGTACCATACATTTTCATCTCCTGGTTTCAAAATATAGTCTGGATAACCAGGAAGAGTAAAATCCAGGCAAAGATCTTCAATCGGGGCCCCACGAAAACGCAAGTCCACAGCTTCTTCGCAATTATCAGAGGTCATTGATTCTAAATGTTGTTTTCGACAAATGATGACATGCAACTCTTGCAAAATCTTCCCAAACTCGGCATCAAAGGGAATAATATCATGCAAATCAAGCTCCTGCAAAGGTTTAGAAATTATAGGCTTTGAAAAACAAAAGCAAATCATATTGTTTAAAATAGATAGCAGTAAAATTTGTTCACTGTAATTAAAACAGTTTCGTCATAAGCTTACGTGACCAAGAACAAGTTTGTAGAATGCTGTTGAAAATGGCAGGTCTAAAAGCCTCCCATCTTGAAGAGCTTTAGCCATTACACGTCCAAGCAGTCGGAAGTATTCAATAACTTTACTAAACTGGCCACCTTCAGAGGCATCAGCACTAGGAGGCCAAGGTCGAGGGAACAACCCAAGAGGAGCATGAACTAGATCTCCAGATATATTACTGGTTTTACCACTTTTGCCTTCATCCCCATCAATTTCCATTGACGGATTCTCTGATGAGGAATTTGACCTCCACATTGCAAGTCCGACTCTCTGCAGGTCGCGACTCAGTAGTGTATAGAACTCCAAGGTAGGACCCAATCCAGTTCCAACTTCCCCAAAGTATTCTACTTCAAGCACTGCCTTCTGACTAGAATACATCTCCATTACTTTAGCTGCAGAATCCAAGATGCGATTTCGGGAGACCCGAACTTTCTGGCGCTCTAATCTCCCAACCCTGATCTCTCTTTCATTTACTGATCCATGACCATCGGCACCTTGCTGCTGCTGAAGACGATACAATGCACGTGATAATCCAAAAGCTGTTGAATAGAAATATTGTCGCCGGGTCTCGAAAGGAAACAAGAATGGGCATGCTTTTGTCAACTGGTAACACCACGAGGGAAGACTGCCACTGCACAAAGCAAGAGCATCTTGAATTTGTCGGGCTAATTTGGGAGTGAGCTTACTGTTAATAAATTCCTCATAAGGAACCCTAACACCAGTTCCACTAAGCTCATCTAAACTCGAAATTTTTCCCTCAGCATAACTGTCACAGACTGTCTGTGCTCTCAAACGAGGTGCAAGCTGATTCAAACCCTCTAGTACACGCAATAGTGCCAAAATCGTATACGTAGGATTAGATTTTTCCAAATCACAAGGAAGTTCCCCTTGCAAGATGCTGTCTAGAAGTGACATTCGAGACGCTGAATCAGAGTTGGAATTGGAAGCAGAACCAGATTTACTAGATTTTGAAGGAGCAGCAGAACTTGAAACCCCAGCAGACATCCTATCAGCTTGGCTGTCTGCCCTCTGATATGTAATTGTGTAAATATCATTCCACAGCCTGCTTCCATCACTAGATATGAAATCACTGCCACCAAACCTCTCATCCTCATCCTCATCCAGCACAAGCTGTCGCTGGATGGCCTGATAAATAGTCAGATGCCTGTTAAGCTGTTTCCCACCAACAGTGAAAATTAACTTTGGGGGCTCATTGGAGCTACCAAATAGAGGACGTCCATGCCGATCTCTGCCTCCCCGGACACCTCTGCCATTTGCAGAACCAAGCCCAGCCATTGCAGCAGCAGCAAAAGACATTGCACCCCTTGAACCATAAGAATTGCCACCCCTAAAATCAGCAGAATCAGAACCCCTACCTGTAGCACCCCTGCTACTGGATCCAGAAGCTGGATTATTCTGGCTATCACTGGCCGATGGAACAGTGGTACTATCCTCAGCTGAATCTCCCAATTTCACATCATGCACTTTGTCAGACAGGCAGAGAGGAAGAGAATCATCTTTTAGCACCTGAAATAAAACAATGGTTCTTTTAGGAATAATTCTTAAAATGAACTCAAAAGATAAAAAAAAGTTGCAGCTACTAATGGTCCTATCTTTTATTGGAAAGGTGCAGTCCATCGTTTATTAAAAGCAAGATCAAAACTCTCATGCAATTCATTCCATCATCGTTCACTTTCTACCAAATCATGAATCATGAATGGATGTATTATAAGCAAATGACTATGTATTCATTAGTATGCACCATTTAACAATTAAACTAGTACTGCTGGTGGAGAGAGAAGATTCTCCGTACACATAAGAAAGAACATGTTAATGTATAGGATTTGAAATTCAACCAAACAGCCATTGTACTACTCTCTTTCTTTTCAATATGCATCCCATTTAATTCCCTTTCTTGTTTTATTTCACAAAATTCAGGCAAAATGCTTCTCAATTAAGTTGTCAATGCAATGAATAATACCATTATACAATTATCCATTTTTTCTACCGCACTCAAGTATGCTAACCTCCTGTTTAGCAAAGTCTCAAACATGCACAAAAAATCAATGGAAAAGCTGAATCAGATGCCAAACCAACATTAGTACAGGTTTGATGTACATTGCTTACCCAATTAATTCCTTGATAGTTCAGTATTTACTTATGCATGAGATTCAATCCCTTTAATTTTGGAGATACAAACTCCTATATAAACTGATATAGCAGTTAACACTGCATCTGTTTGTATGGAAAGACTATGCATCCCTATCACTTCTAATATACTCGAACCACGAATGATGAATATAAGTAGCTGAATGGAAGACACCCTATTTCAAGAAATGATAGGAAGAACAAAATTATAAGATAGCTTACATCTTCATGATCATCATCTTCATCATCTGAGATGTCATCATCCTCAATTACCAATGCATCATCAATCTCCACAGGAGAAATATCCAGTTCTTCATCCTAAAAAGAAAAGAAGTTATTGGTCAGAGTGCTAAAAATGGGTATAGAGAAAGACAACAATGTTAAGACATTATTGGACTGTGGAAGCACATAAATTTAAATTTATTGCCACCACTTCTAGAAGATTCACTCAGACGACATAAGTTTGTTAACTAAAAATGTTACTGCACCAAAATTTTACACCATTTCCTCAAACTTGAGAAAATACATATCAAAAGTAGAAAGTTGATCTCATACAGCATGCCCAGTGAAGTATGTCACAAGACATACTAAAGTCTAATAAGCATTTAGAGAGTATTGTGTTCAGTTAGGTCTTTTTTCAAAAAACAATAGTGAAGTCAATTCTTCGATACATGTGCTTGCATAATATCATATCATAACTTTCATCAAGAAATTGTAAAATGACTTGATAGTACACTCAGCACTACATATGCTGTGGGGCATTGTTTCAGCCACCCAAAGGCCAAAGGGAAGGCCAGGACTGAAATATAACATAAAAAGGGAAATAAAACATCATCATCAAGACAGAATCATCTACAGGAAAGCACAATGTTTTGGGTTCTCTGTAAACAACTGAAGTTAGACAAAGTTTCCAAAAAATTACACATCCATTGGTAAAATTCAAAGGAATGCACTAAGTTAGAATAACTACTAAAGATCGACCATTTTAAAAGAATAACTAATGAAATAATATTATTCATTGCCTGAGTGATGTTAATACAGGACAAATTCTATAATAATAGGGGGCTAATACTTAATTAAAACGTAAGAACACATAAAGCTTCAGTTCAATTTATAAATTAACACACTAATGCAGACACAACTTACTTACGGCTTTTGCATTAAACATGAATTGGCATTTATTTCCATTTTTTTCAACTCATTTTACGTCAATGTTTTAACTGTACTTTTAAACCCACAGAAATAACATGATTTACTTTTTGCAACCTACACTTACAAGGCTTAGGTAAAAAGAACTAAAATAATAGAACCACAAAAACTGGAGTATATACAGCATACCTCAGAACTAGAATCTCCATTCACTTGCTTCATTTGTGCATCTTTATCTAGAGCTGCTCTTCTACGAGCAGCATTTCTTGTTTGTGGTCCCCTTACCTCTTCCTGAGCAGACTTCAAAACAGCTTTACCTTTTCCCTTGGATGAGCTAGTGCCTTTCTCTTGCGAAGGCTCCTTCTTCATTCCATCCCCTATATTAACAGATAATCTGGATCTTGAAGAATGACGGAGAGCAGAGGAAGCAGGAGTAGATGTAGAAGGAGATGATGCACCAGCGCCCGTAGGTGCAGTCCCAGACTCGGAATTCCCTACAGATGCCGAAGGCTTTTGGCCAGATTCATTTCGCTGAACTCGAGGCCAAAGAAATTCTTCAACGGCAGCTAAACTTGCTAAGGGGTCAATCAGTACCACATTTGAAGAATAATCACGAAGAGATTTATCTCCTTGAGCTCGACAAAGGCGCAACTTAAAAGGCTGAGACAATGCGCTCAGTCCAGAAGAGAGACGAGCACTCCCAGTAGATGATCTAGCGGAATGGCTCAGCACAACTGGGAAACGCTCTAATGATGACAAAGCATTTTGAAGCTTTTGAACTAAAACTGTCATTGGAGCCACATCCCCTGCATCCAAACTATTTGGAAGAGCCACAGCAATAAATGACTTGAATCTTTTTAATGCTTGTTGGCGAAGCTTGAGCATATTGGCTTCTGACATTCTCTCCTTGTAGCCACAAGAAAAGTAATTAAGCAAAGCTGCAACAACGCCACTACCAATGAACTCAAAAGTGGATACACCATCCCCTGTACTTAGTTCTGCTAACATCTCGGATATCACCCCAATCAAGTACTCCTCCTTGGTAGCAGATAAATCAGCAAGACGAGAACCAGATGCTTTTGATTTGCCCTTTGCTTTTGTCCTTTGGTCATCAACACCAGCATTCAACTTCATGCAAAGATTCTTTATATGTAAAAGATGATCTGTAACTCCAACTTCGGCAGCCCCCGGATCTGACGGGAAGTACTTCTCCTTAAACGCTTTAGCAGATGCACTAACGGCAGTTCGAAGATTGGAATTCACTGTTGGAATTTCCACCGAGCTTGGAGGCGAACCAACATTTGCTGAAACAGGATTCTTTGATTCTTCTGATGAATTACATTCAGGATTCGCATTACCACTGCGCCGTCTATAACGCCTAGAACGTGATGATCCAGGTATAGAATCATTATCCTTATCAGCAGAAGATGCTTGGGAAGGAACAGTATTTGTGTTGCCGGCTAAAATAAGTTGGTCTACAGCATGAACCACACCTTCTCTGACAAACATCTTAGAGAAAGTACCAGGAAGCTTTTCCATCAGAATCTCAGCAATTTGGAGAGAAGGAATCAAGACATGTGGATCTTTCCATGCCAATACACCGGCTAAGAAACTATAGGTCCAAACAACAAAGTGTATGTGTGAGTACTATCATACACACCAGTATGTTAGCATTTCAGGACAGTTATTAATAAAAAGTGGATACCTTGATATGTTCGTTACGCTTAAAAGAGACTGAATCATCTCAGCACTGCTGAAATACATCAATTTTCCAATCACTGAGAGACATTTGTGTCGGACCGGGCTATTGACACTGGAACCATATATCTGCTTGACAAAATTTGGAACATAAATAAACTAACTAAAACAAGTAAAATATAGCTATTTGAACCAAAAAAAATCACCTGTATTAGAACAGGAAGAAGATCCATTCCAAACTGCTGCAGAAGCTCAGGCTGATCACTTAATAATTTCTCTCGCGCTGAAACCTCCGAAGCATTTCCATTTGTATCGTCTTGTTTCCCAGAACTACTGGCAGGAGACTTCCTAACAACAGGACCTTTAACAAACATATTGGAGCTGGATGGCAGGGAAATTGTTCCTTGCGGGAGAGGAGGAAGAAGCTCATTTGCTAGATTGACAATCTCAAAAATCTACACAGTTAAAAGAAACAAAACATGTTAAATGTGCATCTGACATGCAAAAAGAGAATAGCCAGGGGCTTTTAAGGTGCCTACTGACGCATAAGAGTTATAAAGGCACATAAATGAACTCCGAAAGGGCAAGGCTGCATGTATAATATATTTCAAGGGCAAAAAAACCTAGAAATCATATGAAGTTTGTATTTCTGACATCCACACCAGAAAATAAAAAACTTGACATAACTGCATCTTCATAGACAGAAAAGAATTAGCCAAAGAAGCAGTAACTACCTGCTCTGCTGGTCTACTCAAAGCTGGTGGAACAGCTGAATTAGCAGAAACACCAGATCCTGATAGTATATCCTTGAGAATGCCGCTAATCCCAAGATGAAGCAGAGTTTTGGCACAAAGAGGGGATCCACTTGCACAAGTGGAAAGCAACCGTATCAAACCCTGCATTCCTCAAAATCAGACATACAGCCTCCAAATATGTTACAAAAATCCAAAGAGGACTGCACATATAAATTTACCGTATAGGTTGGTGTGCTCAGAGATGCCTGCCCGCCTCCAGAATTACTGGTGGAAATGAGAGTGGCAGCTTGAGTAACCAGACCATGGTTGCATAGTTCATCTAATTTATCCGGAGACGAAGCGAAAGCTTCAGCAATTCGAGTCAAACAAACAGAAGCATGTTCCAGCACCTACAAAAATACATTGGAAATGATGAGGAAACAGAAACCAAACACAAATCAGGGGAAACTAATGATGAATCAACAAAACACCACGAATTTACCTTTGCATCGTGATACTGAAGAAGGTTTGTCAACAGGGGAACAGCTTCCATCACAAAGTCGGCAGCATCTGAAGGGAGCTTCTTGCACATGTTTGCAGCTGTTGACAATGCTACTCGCTATAACGTAGCGTGGCTCAGCAGTAAGCATCAAGGAAAACAAAAATAAACTCTCTTCTATTAACAAGCATAAAGTCAAAACTAATAAAGTTACTTACCTGAACTCCGGTGGAGAAGAAATCCAAATACGAAAGAACTGCCATTAGAGCGCCAGCTCTCAAACAAGCAGTTGGATGCTCCTGTGAAATCTTCTTTAAGGCTTGCAAAGACTGCACACACCATATCCATCGTAAATAAACAACAAAAACCAAAGCTGACATAAATGCTCGACAAATATAACAATTACAAATGTAACCACATAAACTCCGTAGATTACAACTGTGTCCAACAAACTCAACACACCATATATGTCACAAGCTAAAAATAACACCATTTACACTGTCAACATTAGTTTCCATACCGACAAACCATTAAACCTCTACCGACCAAACTAATTAAATATGCATAGCAAACAATAGAATACCAAAAACACATATCAGTAGCTAACCTGTTCAGCTAAGTCCATGTACTCAATAGTGAGCAACCGGGCAACGAAACAAGTAACCGCCCCATAATGCACAACAGCAGCACAAGAAGACGGCAACACGTCACACAAATGCGTCAAAGCCCTAGCGGCAAGCAACATAATATCCGGATTGCTCTCATGATTCAACAACCCAACCAATACAGGAGCGAACGAATCCACCGAGAAAGTGCTCAAACTCTCCTCCGTCCCAATGGACAACATCTCGCAAAGCTGCGTCAATGCCTCTACCTGCTTTCCCTCCTCACCGTCAGCCCTCAGCCCGGACAGAATCTTCTTCAACCTCCCGCTCTGGTGCGAGGAGGAGGCAGACCCTCCCATCGCGGAGGAGGGCAAGAGATCGTCCAAACCAGCCCCCAACTTCCTCAGCAATCCTTGCAACGCGCTGCTCGCTGTCGTCAGATTCTGATGCAAAATCCCGACTCCACCCTCGCTGTCGTTATCATCGTCGTCAATATTCATGTCCATATTCAATTTAGGGATTTCGCTACTGTTGTTATTATTGTTATCGCTGCTGTTGTTGTTGTTGTTGTGTTCTTTTTCTTTTCCTTTGTCGGCGGAATTGTCGGAGATTTTGGCGCGGCGGGAGTTGTGACGTGAACCGGAAGATTCGCTAGTGGAGGTGGGGTCCATGGGGACGTGAACGCGTGAGGCACGAGAGCGCGTGGTGGTTGGGGTGGCGGTGGAGGATAGGCGAGGGCGTTTGTTGTTGTTGCTGCTGCTGCTGTTGCTGTTAGAGAGAGAACGAGTGGTGGGACCAGACGAAGAGGAAGCCTCCGCCCGCTTCCGGCTTCTAGTTTCCATACACTACAATCGTACCCCCAAAATCGGTACGACGTCGCTCCCGCTCGATCAACAAAACCGAGCGAAAGCGATCAGACGGCTCCCGATCTGATTCCAACCTGCATCTCACGGCACCAAATCGAGAAAACAAAAACCCTAGACTCAATAAACAAAATTGACAGAACCACCACAGGTGCAATTTGCGTGGACAGAGTAATATAGAGAGGAAACCAGAAAACAGAAACCCTAGGGGAGAGTGAGTGGCGAAAGGGAGAACAAGAATAAAAGAGGAAAAGAGGAAAGGAATTTGCGAGGTATTTTTATAAAGAAAAATGAAGAGGTGGTGATGGGAATGGGGATGGCGATGGCCGATGATGAAGGGATTAAAGGGGAGGGAATATGAGAAGGGAGGTGAGGCTGCAAGGCGGTGAATAATTTCTCACCTAGGGAAAATTGCGTCTCTATAGGGGCTAATGGTTGCTAACTTGCTAATCACTAGTTGTTATTAGCCTATTAGGCTCACGTAAGTGTCATTTTGATTGATTTCATGCTGCATCTATGCGATCTTTTGACTTAATTGGGAATTTTCCTTTATGTCGATTAATTTATTTACTACTATTATAATGTTCTATTTAGCATATCTAAATGATGTTAAATAGGATCGATCCACAGCTCGTATTATTTGGCCCTCCTTTCCTTTTATTAAGCTTTATTATTAATCTCGATTAGTGTGAAAATTTTAGAATTAAGATGAATTGTATAAAAGGATCTATTCCACTTAGCGGTAATATTCAATTTGTTTAATCAATTGGGTCAAATCAATTTACTGACATAGAAGAGACCTTCGTACCAAAGAGGTTGCATTGCATGTATGGTTTCAGGTCACTTTACTTTCTGGTCTGGCAAGGTGTCAAGGACACTGACAAAGTCGGTCCCTTTTCAGTATTCTTCAAACTTAAACGTGTTGGAAAGATAGACATGCTCTCTCAATGAATGAATGAGCCCGCCTAGTCATTTGCTTTTGGGCTTTTTATTCGGCTCTCTTTTTAGGGGCCGGCCCTTCTATACAAGAATCAAATAAAAATGGGATGGATTCTTAAATATATTCTTTCTGATACAAATTACGATGGATTCTTCTCAATTGAAAAGAATAAAAAAATTGAAGTGTTAAAAAAAATTACATATATATTCGAGATTCTTTATCAAAAATTATTGTTGTTTGTCAAAATCAATAAACATATGTTTGGTTCCATTGTAGCTGCGGGAACTAGCTAGCTTCTGAAAATCTCAACTAACAGTCAGTGCAGGCGAAAATTTAAAAAGCTCCTGATGAAAGCTACAATTTGCACAGTACCTATTTCTCTCCTCTTATTGGTAAATTTTATGGAATCACAGTTGCATCACTTTTGATAACTTTATTGACGAATTGAAAATTGATAAATTGAAGAAAATAATGTGTTGTAATGATTTGCAATTCTTACACATAGATCCAATTTAAGTCTTATCTATTATGTGTTACTTATATATTAATGATTACTTTAACTTGTAAAATTATTATTATACTATTTATCATATGAAAGTTACATTAGTTGGAACTCAAGTTTTTCTTCAAAGTAATGCTACATTTCCTAACTAATCTAAAGTTCTGATATCATCACAAACAAGGTAGCATCAACCTATTAGACGGTCAAATGCAACAATACGTAATTATCATATTAATAATATTTACTATCCAACAGGTAACCGCTTAGCAATTAAGATGAAAATGTTTAGATAATAGTTAGGAAGTTTAGTATTACTATTTCAATGCATGAATATGAGTTTCCTATAAGAAGATCAATAACACAAGTTTCTTAATAGATTTCATAAATAACTTTGTGTGATGCTTGTTTTAAGAGATGTGAGAAAATGAGAGGAGAGGAAAGTGGAGGAAAAGAGAGAAAAGGAGATGAGAAGAGAGTGAAATACTTTTCAAATGTTTGATTTGTTACATAATTACATAATTATACAAATTTTAGCCTTAAGTATTAAAATTTCAATATTTATCATAAATATAATTCAAAAAATAAACAGCAATTTTGTTTTATATATTAACATAAAGTACTAACAAAAAATTATTTTAAATAACATATTTATAGTTATAATTAAATTGTATTTAAAAAAATTTATTAACATAATTTTATTATATTATTAATTTAAGCAATTATAATTAACATAATTTGTTTCTAAATAAATTATAATATAATATAAATAATTTCTTAATCAATATATTATAATTCTAAATTTTCATTTAAAGAACCAAATCAAGCAAACAGAGCTGTTGTACTCCACTGCCGGCTGCCATACTCCACCGCCGCACCATTTTCATATAAGTTCATGAATGATATGAAAATGATTAGAAATTGATGCTCTCTATAATGGATGAACATATCTGCTAGAAAGCTTTGATATTTTTCGGGATATGTGGAAGTTAAAAAGTTTGTAAAATTTTTTTAATCGGATTTGAATAACATGTCAATTTTTTTTTACCTCAACGAAAACATAATGATTTTGTTTGTCGGTAGGCAAGTCCAACGGGGTCGACAGTGAGATTGCACGTGCCAGTGGCGGCGACGATGGCAGCGGCAGTAGTCTAGCGACTGTTAATTTATATTTCTATAATTTCATATTAAATAAATAAATAAATAAAATTATTATTTATTGATTTTGTTAAGTTTTTTAAATCATTACTAAATTTACTTAATACAAAATTATTTATAATATTAAATCGATCAAATAAATTTATAAATAATAATTATTTGATGACATTAAACAACTTAAAAAGTTGAAAGGGTAATATTGGAGGTTTTGATTTCCAACAGAAAAGGAAATTGAATTCTTCACTCTTTAGTGTGGAATTAAAATTATATATTATATTGAATATTAAATTCTTATATAATTTGTCCAACTGAGCAAATGAAATGAAAAAGAAATTCAAATGACTTTCTTCTCCGCTATTCTCTCCTCCCAGCAAAACATTATCTTAATGTTGTTCTGAGGCCAAAACAAATAAATTTGATGGAAACTCACAAAAATTTGTGATAAAAAGCTGTAAATATTTGTCGTTCTCACAAGATTTGAAATTGTATATTATGAGCCCAAATTGATATCTGCAGTCCAAATTACAATGTCTTGCATCAGCAAAAAAAAGATTTGCAGCTGTAACATATACGCAAAACTGATGTAGAAACAACTAAGAATTAATCCCATATAGAGCATCAAATGATAAAGGTTTAAGAGTCATATAAGATTCCCCGGCTTGAAAAGGAATGTGGAAATATGGAGGGAGATGGAACATGATCACAGCTCATAAAGAATTAAAGATTAAAGCAGGAGCATATGCAAAACAAAACAAAACAAAATTGGAGACAAGATGCAAAGTGAAAGAACAAAAAAATTTGGCGCTTTCGAGAGCCGAAAATTGAAAGGCTCGCGTTGTTTGATTCATTTGAAAGCTTCACCCCAGTCATTATCGACACAATTTCCAAGGGAAACCTGTTTGGAATATCGGCTTAATGCCAGTCCAATTCTTTTAGGTAGTGTTTATTTTTTGGATTGTAGTGAGAATCTTAGGATTGAGAGTGTAGAGTGGGAGTGAGAGTAGGTTGTTTACTTACACTGGAATGGAAGTATGGAATGGAGATCATAATCCAATTTATGTGTTTACTTTGTCTTGAACTAGGAGTAAATAGTTTCAAATTATAATTTTATCCTTATTTAAAGAATTATAGTTTTTAATTACAAAGCTAATAAAAAATATATTTAATGAATAAATATTTATTTTATTATATTTGTACATTTATAATAATTATTAATATTCTTAATTATGAACATCACATTTTTTTATTAATTTTAATTCTAATATAAAATGAAACGTTATTTTATTTAATATAATTATATTAAATTTAAATATAATTATATTAAATTTATTATTATATAAAATAATAATATAATATTATTTAGTACAAAATTAATATTTTCTTAGAATAAACTATTTATTATTATTAATATTAAATAAATATAGTACTATTATTTGTAAAATAAATACAATAATATTATATTTATTAATTCTCTATTAATATAATAATATTATTTTAAAATAATTTTAACTTAGAATCAATGCAAATTATTATTTAGTTAAATATAATAATATTATTCAAATAAATATAATAATATTATTTAAATAAATATAATAATATTATTCAAATAAATATAATAATATTATTTAAATAAATATAATAATATTATTCAAATAAATATAATAATATTATTTAAATAAATATAATAATATTATTCAAATAAATATAATATTATTATTTAAATAAATATAATATTATTTATTTTATTTTAT
The DNA here is from genome assembly GCF_000493195.1 of Citrus x clementina. Taxonomy (NCBI): domain Eukaryota; kingdom Viridiplantae; phylum Streptophyta; class Magnoliopsida; order Sapindales; family Rutaceae; genus Citrus; species Citrus x clementina. The sequence continues at coordinate 1,046,932 of NW_006262022.1, forward strand.
TAATTATAAAAAATTAAATTGAATTAAAAATATAAAAAAAAAGGGTAGAAAAGGAAGAGGTGGGAGTGGATTCCCACTCCCACCTCCCCCAATCGGAGTCTCACTCCCACTCCCCACTCTAAAAATGGGTGGGACCCACGGAGTGTGATTCCCAATCCTTCACTAAATAAGTGAAGTAAACACTGGAGTGGGAGGAATTCACACTCCTCATTCCCACTCCAGAAAGTAAACACAACATTAGTATATCAGCCCATGCGAACTTGTTGACAATACAACCAAAATAATGTGACATTTTATAATTGATTTAAGTCATGTTTGTTATAGTTTTTAAGTTATAACTGCAGTAAAAAAAGATAATTATAATTATGAAACAAAAATTAATAATATATAGTAAATATAAAATTTAAGTAATAATATTGACAAAATTATTAAAAATATAATAAATTTTTCATTATACAAGTGAAAAATCATATCAACATATTTTTTAAGTTACAACAACTAGTGTTTACTTTAGTACTGTAATTTTTAAATTACAGCTGTATAACCTTATTTCTAAACACACCATTTGATAGACGAAATAAACTTGGAAATGATGTTAATTCAAAGAGAGTATTCTTTGTTTTTATTCGAATTAACAACAAACATTAATATAAAGATTCTCTGATTCCTTAAATATGGATTTGCTATTATACATATGAAGTTATAGTTAATTAAACAAAAATAATATCATATCATATGGTGTAATAGTTAATCTACACAAATCCGCATTTGGATATATGGACCTTAGAAGCTCTGAATATTAGTAGTTGATTGTCTAATGTGTTACTTTTAAATGTACACGAATAATTGAATCATGGGGCATCTCTAAGAGCTTTAAAGAAATAGTTGCGTCTAGTGAATATAAATAACCAGAATTTAATTACAAAAAAAGATTTTAACATGCTGGAGATCAACTTACACTTAAAGGGAGCAGCCACGAGTCTACTTGCACTCCAGTGGGCATAAAAAAATATTATTAAGATCGAAAAGAGATTTACTGACATATAAAAAGAGAGATTACTGACTTATTTTATAATGGATAAAGATGTAGCATCAATTCAAATATTATGCCAGCCAGTAATGTGTTGCAAGTATGCAGTCATGAACCACTTCAAGAAAGCATAACCTTTTTTTATTTTAATTTTTTCATGACTTTGTAAAATAATACAATTACGTTAAATATATCCCATAAAAGGAAATATTTTAATTTTTATGATTTTTATTGTAAACTAAAAGACCATAATGCCCATACCAATGTCCTAATAGCTCACAGGTGGCATTTTTCGCTGGGCCCATATCCACTGCTGGAGTCCCAGCCCACTTGTCTCCTATGAGTCCTATATCGATGCCGGGACCCACGTAGAAATGTCAAAAGAATAACGTGGCATGTTCTGAAGAAGTAAAACAACACCTTGCACTAAACGCCAACGTTTTTGTATTTTTACTTTGCTTTCTCCGTCGGCACGCTGCTGCCTCTCAACTCTCCTCGTTGCTTCAACTCTTCCTTTCCTTCTATGATTCTTTCGTCGGCAAAGGTCAATTCCGTCATTTGACACTTTATGATAATATCAGATATAAGTATGCGCATTTAATAGACCTTTTTCTCTCATAAAAGATTTGTCGTTGAACAGTTACAAAAGGCTGTTTGGATACCGAGAAAATTAACCGAGAAAGTGAGAAATGGGAGTTATCAGTACAATCTTCGGTTTTTGTGGATTTGGCGTCGGGATTTCGTCGGGGCTTGTGATTGGTTACTTCCTTTTCATCTACTTTCAACCAACCGACGTGAAGGTAATTAAGTTTTTAAAATTAGTTCAATCATATTATTTCTTAAAATGTGTGTTTGTTTGCTGCACTGATTTTGAATTTGAATGAGATTTGAAGTTTTGATTTCATTCTCTTTGATCTGAATCTCGTTTAAGTTGAAAATAATATCCAAACTATATTATTGCTTCATTTTAAGATATTGAACAATTAGCGGAACTTTTGAATTTACATGTACATGTTGGAGCAAGATAATGCTTAATTCCGGAAGCAGACGAAAAAGTGTTTGCTAATCACTGGCTCACTTCGATTTGATTTTCATGCAGTTGTAGCTAATGCTAAAGTGTAGTGATGATTTGGAACTAATTTCATCTTCATCTGCGTTAGTTGAATTTTATATGTTGCTTGTTTGCTTGGTGTAGAATCCTGAGATTCGCCCGTTGGTTGAGCGAGATTCTGAGACTCTGCAGCAGATGCTTCCAGAGATACCTCTTTGGGTGAAATGTCCCGACTATGATCGCGTGTGTAACTGTTTTCTCTGGCATTTTTTTAATGTTATTCTATGGCCTGGGTTTTTCGTTTTGTTTTGACGGTGTTGCTCTTGTTTTCTTTGAAGGTTGATTGGCTGAATAAGTTCCTTGAATTAATGTGGCCTTATCTTGACAAGGTTTGATGTCAAGCTACGCATGTATTGTATTATCAGCTTGTAGCTCTTTTCTTCTTGTTCTATTATTCGTGTTTGACTCTGTTATTTTATATGTAATAGGCTATTTGTAAGACTGCGAAGAATATTGCAAAGCCTATAATTGCAGAACAAATTCCTAAGTATAAAATCGAGTCTGTTGAATTTGAAACTCTTACATTAGGGACTCTACCACCAACTTTTCAAGGTTAGTAGAATGATATATTCTTCATATTTTAATTATTTCTGGTTTTTCTAAAGGTTTTCATTGGTTTTGAGGATTAAGGAATATGTTAAGTTAAAATAAATGAATAAATAAAATTGAAAATTGATTATTTGGATGCCTATGGTGGTTGAAATAGATTTAATGATGGTTTTAGTTGGGTTCTTGTTTGTGCCAGGTATGAAAGTTTATGTCACTGATGAGAAGGAGTTGATTATGGAACCATGCTTAAAGTGGGCTGCAAATCCTAATGTAACCATTGGTGTTAAAGCATTTGGTTTGAAGGCAACAGTTCAGGTTGTTATTTGTTGTACGGAGCAAAGAAACTATTTTATCATAAAGAGATAGTGCATCCGAAGATCAGCAGGTTTTGAGAGTCGTTGCTCGTTAATACTGTGTGGTTTGCAAAATTTCAGGTGGTGGATTTGCAAGTTTTTGCTCAACCACGCATTACTCTGAAGCCCTTGGTCCCTGCTTTTCCTTGTTTTGCGAATATTTATGTGTCTCTCATGGAGAAGGTTAGTGATAATTGATAACATCAAAAAATGAACAATTTTTCCTTATTCCAAACACAAAATATGGAAAACTTGGTTTCACCTCCATTTAAGCTATCTATTCAAGAAAGTTAAAGAAAGCTGAACATGAGTGGCTTACCTGGATGGTTTAGGAATTTCCTTACTTGGACTTGGATCCATTTGGTGCTTGTTCACTGACTGAAGAAAGAAAAAGATTAGACTGGAATAGCAAGCAGAATGTCAATCAAAAGAACTGTTGAGAAAGAAAGTTTTTATGCCTCTATAAGTTATTTTGTTCTCTTGATTATTCTTATTTTTGTTTGCAGCCTCATGTTGACTTTGGACTGAAGCTAGTAGGGGCTGATCTTATGTCAATTCCTGGTCTCTATAGGTTTGTTCAGGTATAAAGTTGACTTTTTTTTTTTTTTTAAATATCACATTGTTTGCTTGCCTTTGTGTCTTTACGCATCTGCTTAAGTTATATATAAGCTTTTGATTTCATTCTTACTATGACAATTCTGAAGGAGGGCTTAGTCACTATATACTTGGTAATTCAATCTAACAGTAGTACTAATTCATCTAGCTATTTTTACACAAGCTGAAAAGTTTGAGATTTTGTGTTTCTCTAACCTCCAGTCAGTAAATATGCAAATCTTAATCAGCTCCGATCAGTTGACCTGTAATAGTCTTCATGTAATCTTTGTAATGCATGCTGCCCTCGTGTGTTCTAATTACTAATCAGCATATCACTCATTTAGTTTACTTATCTTATGCAACATATTCATTTGTCTACATGCATTATTTGTTGGTGTCAGTTTATTATTTTGTCAAGGTTGTTCAAAATTAGACTTATTTGATCCTGATTTCTTCTTGAAGGACATGAACTTTACACAAAAAAAGGAAGATTCCGTTTTTTCTTTTTCATTTCCATATTCCTTAGCAATATTTATTTATACAAATACTTGCCAATAATTGCGTTTAAAAGTGTCTGAGTTCTTTATGCAGGAGCTTATCAAAACTCAGGTGGCCAACATGTACCTGTGGCCCAAAACCCTAGAAGTACCAATTTTGGATCCATCCAAGTATGTTCGTGCAGAACTTGCAAAATTCTTTTGGGAGTAATGACTCCATTTGAATCATTTATATATTTTTGCTGACTAAATTAACTAAAATATGCAGAGCTTACCGGAGACCTGTTGGAATTCTCCATGTGAAGGTTGTGAAGGCAATGAATCTGAAAAAGAAAGATCTTCTGGGTGCATCAGACCCTTACGTGAAACTAAAGATCACCGAGGATAAGCTTCCATCAAAGAAAACCACTGTGAAGCACAAGAACTTGAACCCTGAATGGAATGAGGAATACAATTTTACTGTTAGAGATCCAGAGTCCCAGGCTGTAGAGCTTGCTGTTTATGACTGGGAGCAGGTATGTTATTCCAAATCAGTGGTTAGAAGTTGTAATTTGTTTCCATGTTGTTTAAGCTATTTTTCTCCCTTTTCTTAGGTTGGCAAACATGACAAGATGGGCATGAATGTTGTTCCTTTGAAAGAACTTACCCCTGAAGAGCCCACAGTTAAGACTCTTGACCTTCTCAAAAACATGGATTTGAATGATGGTCAAAATGAGAAGTCGCGTGGACAGCTTGTGGTGGAATTCATGTATAAACCATTTAAAGAAGAGGACTTACCAAAAAGTTTTGAAGAGTCGCAGACGGTGCAAAAGGCTCCTGAAAATACACCAGCTGGTGGAGGTTTGCTTGTAGTTATAGTCCATGAAGCTCAAGACGTGGAAGGCAAGCACCACACTAATCCTTATGCACGGATTCTTTTCAGAGGGGAGGAGAGAAAAACTAAGGTACTACTACCAGTACCATATGATTTATTTCTTTATAATTTTCATATTTCTCCAACCCCCCCTCCCCCCCCCCCAAAAAAAAACACAAAACAAAACAAAACACAGAAGACTTTGTATCTCTTTAGTCAATCCAGAAATTGTATAATTAACCCACAAAACCCTGCTCGTAGTCATATTTTTAACAATATTTGTCTTCTTTCAAGCAAGTCACATGGTAATTTTTGCCATGTTAAGGGTGTTTGTTGATTCTTTCCCATTATTTTTTGTACTTTTAAATATGTTTGTTTTATGCCATTACTTCATCACTAGTATAGTATTATCTAAGCTCTTCCATGAGAAAGTGAATCTGATTGGCTGAAAATTTCGAATACAAGGCAAACAGGAACAGTGTAGAAAAGGCTTATTTCTTGAACTTTCATCATTGTTTGACGAGATATTTTGAAATTACAGAAAATATTCAAATTTTTAGACTTTTTTTATTTGAATTTGTTGTATGCATGATGTTGGCCTTTCAATGATACAGCATGTAAAGAAGAATAGAGATCCCAGATGGGAGGAGGAGTTTCAATTTATGCTAGAGGAGCCTCCCACTAATGATAGACTACACGTGGAAGTTTGCAGTGTCTCATCAAGGATTGGACTGCTGCATCCAAAGGTATTGTTTCAATTTTATTTTATTTTTTATCTTGTCCACAGATTTAAGCAAGAATGTTGTCGAATGAAGAATGATCCATTCCGGCAGTGATGGTGGTATACTTGTGTACCATCTCTACGCCTCGTTTCATGAACTTTATTTAACTTTGTTTTGCCATCCTTCACAGTCTTGTTTAGCCTGAACCCACATCCTTACAATATTTTAGGTTAGTATAGAAGATTGATTAGAGATTGTGTTCTAAGCTAAAAGTGAATTAGTTATTGTAAAAATTAGAAAATTACTTGACAAAAGTGAGGGATTTCCTTTTGATGGCTACATAAAATACATAAAGAACTAATCTATGATTTAGTTCTTAGCTTTGTTTGACCTGGGGAACTTTGAGAGAAATGCAAGGGCAACTTCAAGATCACCACAAAAATCAAGAGAAATGCAAGGGGAACTTATGTTCTAACATAAGTAGTCATAATATCCTTTTGTCTCGCAAAGGGTTAAAGCATAAATTTGAACATACGGAGATGTGAAACTACAATTTCCAAAACTCAATGAGCTTTATGAAAAAAAAATTTCTGTTCTGGATTCAAAAATTTTGGTCCTTCATCTTTTGTGATATTCACACCAACACTCTATACCATGTGGCTTGTGGTCAGGAAACGCTAGGATATATTGACATCAATCTTTCAGATGTTGTTAGCAACAAGCGAATCAATGAGAAGTACCACCTCATTGACTCGAAGAACGGACGAATCCAGATCGAGTTGCAATGGCGAACTGCATAAACATATGATCTCCTTTTCTTCTTCCTTTTATTAGATACTGCCTGTAAGTTTACTTCAGTCTGTTGGGTACAGAAAACGCTATCTTGCGCCATTGTCTTGAAGGATCTCTTTGTTTGTTGTTTTTGTAAATGTGTGTAAAAAATTATATTAATCTCACACAGAATAATACACTGTGATTTTAGACGCTGGTTCAATGATCTTTAATTTGAGGAGATTAATATTTGGTTTGTTCGTTAAAGTTATAAACCGGTGACATTGATTAAAAATAAAAATAAACTTTACTGATTTTTGATTATCGGATTGTGGTGGGGGAAGATTGGCATGATTTCTAAAGATTTTCAAAGGCTATTATATTTATATTTTTAATTGAATTTTACTTTCACAGTCAAGAGGGACTGTAATCCTCCACGGTTCATGGTTTGCGTCTTAAAAAGACAAAAACTAGATAAGGGGGAGGCTGGAGCCTGGAGGGAGTCTGTTGGCTACTCAAAAATAAAATGCTAGTAGTATATTTTTCTACGTTAAAAAGACAAAAACTGGAGAACGTGCCATTTACCTTTAAACAATGGCTTTCTTTTGCCCAACGGCCATGAATGTTTGTTTTGACGCTGGGGATGAAACTGGATTATCAAAATTTTAAAATCTTCCTATCCAATATCTGTATGCCACTTGGCTATCTCAATCAGCATAATAAGAGATTGACCGCGCGAGATTAGAACTCTTATCATTTCACCTAATCTAATTTTATAGGTCCGTCTTCACTGACCATTTCTTCTCGAAAAACCAACGACAGCTGTCGTAAACTGTCAAAAGGTCGTTACAGAAAAAGAGCTCCGATGGCTTTACCGGTCGTTGACACAGAGTACCTGAAGGAGATCGACAAGGCTCGTCGCGATCTCCGCGCTCTTATCGCTTACAAGAACTGTGCTCCAATCATGCTCCGTCTAGCGTGCGTTCTCTACTCTCTTTCCTTTCCTGTTTGTTTCCCGAGGAAACGCTTGCTCAAGAAAGTCATTGAAACTTAATTCATGTTTGTTTTATTTTTTTTTAATAAAGGTGGCACGACGCGGGAACATATGACGTGAACACGAAGACTGGTGGACCAAATGGCTCGATAAGGAACGAAGAGGAGTACTCTCATGGCTCCAACAATGGCTTGAAAATCGCTCTTGATTTTTGTGGTGAGCCTTTTTTATTAGCGTTATTTATTTATTTTTTTATAAAGTTAAATATTTATGTATATCTATTTATGTATCCCAAGTCATGCACTTGTGAATATCGAAAAGTAGAAAATAGATAGCATAAAATGAATTAAATATAACGTCCACTATGTGGTGATTGTGGAGCTGACAAAAAAGCTGCAATTATAATTGAGAAAATTTGCAATATTAATATTTGACTGTTTCAGTCGCATTGACATTGAGTAAACTAGAATCTCAGTGAAACTATTGCTTGGCATGAAATTTATGTGATCACACTTTTGACTTTTAGACTTATCAAGCATTTCAGAGAGTTTAAGCCTTTAGTTTGGATGGTGAGTTTCCTGCTACACTTGCATTCTTTACCAAAATTAGGTGTCACCCAGTTGCATGCTTGAGTTGAAAACCAAGGTTGAATGGTGATTACATAAGTATATCATATAGACATATACCATTTTTACTAAAAAGCACAATGGACGATGGTCAATTAAAATGAAAGAGTGATTTGTCAATCTAATGATATGAGCACCGGCGGACATGTTAATCCATATAATCTCCATGAATTGAAGAACATTCTTGTCTTCAGTATATCCTAAGAACACAGGTATTTTGATCACTCCTTAAACCATATATAGTACTTAGACACTACTATCATCTGGTCACATTTGATTATTTACTCATTTTTAAATGCAAATAATTTCATTTGATGTCTAATTTATTTTGAGGCTAGACATATACATGTTATCAGATGATAATGATTATACAGAAAGAATTGTCCTATGATGGTCTTCTTCATGGGACCTCTGAACTGTTGTTCTTGGCTTATTTTGTGATTTTTTTTTTTTTTTGGAAAAACCAGTCTGATAGATATGGGACATTGCTAACTTCATGAGAATGATTGCGATTTAAGAATTTATCAGTTAATTATATCTGAGAACCCTGGAATAATTTATAGCTTAGATTAACTTGACATGGACTTGTCAGTGAAATGGTTTTCTTTTCCTTATGCCAGAGGAAGTGAAGGCTAAACATCCAAAAATAACATATGCAGACCTATACCAGGTGAGTACAAAGTTGAAATAGTTTGTATGCCAATTCTGTCGACATTTATTTCTTTTCTTTCTTTTCTTTTCTTTTCTTTTGGGAAGTAGGATGGGAGGTTATTGTTACACTTAACAGTTATACATAAAGGGATGTATATCTTGACACAAACTGCAGTAAATAGTGGATTTTGTTATGCTGTTAACTACTGATGTGGACATTATGGCCAGATCTATATATCAGCTTAAGGGACATCCCGAGGCTGGGGTATGTGGGGAAATAACGTAAAATGGTTTTGTATGACAAATCAGAGCAATTTTTGTGGATTTTACCTGAAGTTGACAACTTAATTAGAAGATGCTAGATGCACTCTTTGTTCATATCTAATAATTACTTGTTATTCTAGCTTGCGGGTGTTGTTGCAGTTGAGGTCACTGGAGGTCCTACAGTCGACTTTGTTCCTGGTAGAAAGGTACTATGTTGTGACTTTTTGAAATTATAGCTTTTATGTTCAATCACTTCAATTGATTGCTCGCCCTTTTTTTTTTTTTCTTTAGGATTCAAAAATTTCTCCCAAGGAAGGGCGTCTTCCAGATGCCAAACGAGGTATCTTGCTGGTTTATTGTATTATAACCTCTTGGAATCTTGAAGCAGTGTGTTAATGTCAAATATTTAAAATTCTGGAATGCTTGATACTGTTCTTGAATTACTAATATAACTTCTAGCAATGTGCTCCTGAAGCTTGTTCATTAGTATTTTTAATTTGATTAGATGAACATTGCTGTTATCTAATCTTGTTATTTGCCCCAATTTGATAGAGAAGAAGAAATTGAAATAATTTGCGCTAGTTTAAATTTAAACTTTTAATTTTAACTTCTCCATATCTGCCTGGTGTCTATTATATGATTGAGGTTATCATCACTTATTTATGGTTCATAGATTGTAGGAGTACATTATATATCTGGTGAATATTTTTGTATAGAATAAAAATGTCTTAGGGTATACTCTTTTCTGGGGTTGTAGTATATGCCATGCCTTGATTGCATATGAGTTAATGTCTTAAAACAAATCCATATGTCTCAGCCTCCTCTTCAAGTGTCAGCTTAGCTTTACTGTAAACTATTACTGATGGAAAATTAGCATGGGCTAATTCATGAAGGAAATTCAAAAGCAGGCTTATAGAACCCTCAGAAATGAAGATGTGTCAGTTGAAATGATATGTTCTTGAAAGATTAGTTCCAATAGGCTATAGCTACTCAGCCTACTCTATTTGAAATGATATGTTAATTAAGATTCAGTGCACTATAGTTTTTATTTTAAAGCAGGGATATAGTCAAGTTACTGTCCATATCCCTAATTTAAAGTGCTCATATATAATACTGTCTGGGAGATAACTTTAATATAACGCCTTGTAAATTTGGGTGGTAGGTGCACCTCATCTGAGGGATATCTTTTATCGGATGGGTCTGTCTGACAAGGATATAGTGGCACTCTCAGGGGGCCATACTTTGGTAACTCTCTCGACACATTATATATGTAGTTCTTATCTTATGCAGACGTCTACATCTTTTTAAAATACAGATGGAGTTAAAGGGCAAAAAGTAGGAAAGAGAAAAAAGAAAGCATGAACTCCAATGTAATATGGACGATGAGTTATGATTTGTAATTCTTTTATTGTCTTTTATCTCCATCCGCAATTTAATAGGATGTAGACATCCTTAAAGAAATGCACTCAACATGCTTGTACCAATATCTGAGACTGTGTATTGTGGATACTTGAAAGTGAACATTTTTGTTTGGCGCCGTGGCATAGGGAAGGGCACATCCAGAGAGATCAGGTTTTGAAGGCCCTTGGACCAGGGAGCCTCTGAAATTTGATAACTCATACTTTGTGTAAGATTTGAACTGAGCTTGGAAAAATATTTCCTGCCTTATCTTTGTAGTGGGAGTCATTTAGAGTATCACACAATTAATTTTTCATGATTACTGTTGATTCCAGGGAGTTGCTGAATGGGGAATCAGAAGGATTACTGCAACTTCCAACAGACAAGGCTTTATTAGAAGACCCTGAGTTCCGTCGTTATGTTGAGTTGTATGCAAAGGTCAATGCACTTATCTTAACCAAATAACCCCATGTTAACAGCGCTTCATTTGATCACGCAGTATATTTATTTCTGGCTGACAAGACCTTTACTGTGTTTTCCTTTTGCTGCTGCATGCAAAATATCATGGGATGATCTTATAATATAGTTTCTAGTTCTGTTACTTTTTCCCGTAGAATCAGTTTTTTCTTTTTGCTTAACAAGGCCCACCTATGCATCCATAGAGATTGGTAGAATCTGAGCAGACAGAGCAGACATTGATCTGCCAACTCAGTTTGGTGGTGAGCCATTAGTCATGGGCAATCTAACCTAAACTCAGCCTGTCTACTTGTGGGTTCAGTTTGGATAGAGACGGGGTTGGCGTACCTGAAGCCTGGCTGGCAGTACTTTTCCTGTTGTTGTCTCACATTTATATCTTAGACACTTCCATAATTTTTTAAAGTAGATTCGAAGTGTGGTGTTAGGTTGTTTGTTTGGAAATTAGCTGGGTCAGGGTTGTGGAGTTTTGAACTGGCTCAGTGCCGGTTCTTGCCACGATTAGCACCACATCTGGTTGATGTGACCATCTTAGAAGCTAGAACTGGAATGTTTTGTGCCTAATAAATTGGGTCCCTGACAGAAACCCAACCATTATCCAACTCCAGAGTCTTACAAGTTTGATCAAACTTGTTGGGTGGATTTCTGTGGTCTTTTATTATCAAGTTGTCCTCGAATGACTATAAGCTTTCGCAATTTAGTATCTTTTTAGATCTTTACAATTGCAAATATAATTTGTTACTTGATCTGGTTTCCACAGTTACTTATTCGTTTATAACTGTCTTTATTGGATGTGATTTTCCACTTATTTTACCAAATTTCTGGCCCATGTCAGGATGAGGATGCATTCTTTAGAGATTATGCAGCATCACATAAGAAACTTTCAGAGCTAGGGTTTTCACCCGGTTCTGGCTCCAAATCAACAGCAAATGATTGCACCATATTAGCTCAAGGTGCAGTTGGAGTAGCAGTTACTGTGGCAGTGGTGATTCTAAGCTACTTTTACGAAGTTCGCAAAAGGATGAAGTGAAACAAGATTACTCAAATTTGTATTTGGTTACATATACCATCAGTTATTTGCAAGTGAATTTAGCCAGAACTCGCCAGCCCCAAGCGCTGCCAAGTTCTTATTATTCCTGATAGTACGCTGGGCAATTAGATAAGTTTATGAGTGCTGCTATTTACCCCGGGTCAAACCCCGGGTCAAGCCCCGAAAATTCAATAAAACAATGTCGTTTTGAGACTCAGTAACATCTCTTTTCTTTCTCTTTTACCTATCTCTTTCAGTAAACCGACGCCGTTTTAACCTTACAGTCAGACTTCATTCTTCAAAATGCAAGCTAGATCTCAGAGGGAAAACTTGAAACATTGAAGGAATCAACTCAAAATTTCACCATCAGCAAGTGTGAGGAGGAGAAAAAATCAAATAACAGTTTTTTGAAGGAATCAACTCAAATTCAAAGTTTTTTTAATGATTCAACTGTTCCTTCAGTCTGAATTATACTCACAACACTTTGCTATAGAGATCTCTATTTTTCATTGGTACAATAAACCCGTAAAACAAAGGAGGAAATAAAATACATAAACACACAATAAATTGTTGTTGCCTTAGCTTGAAAGGTTGAGGTTATTGATATACACTTGGCATGCAACAGCTTATTAAGTTTAACTGCATCTTCTTGTCCAGAAACCAAAATAAATTTAGGAAGAAGCTGCTTTAATCCAGGATAATGACGATGTCGACCAAATCCTTCTCCAGAAAATTTTGATTGTATACACAGTGGGGTTCATAGTACAGGGTCAGTGGGTCTTTTGACGAATTGATGAGATACTTAGATGACAAATAAAACCCGGAAGGATTAAAATCAACAAAAGATTAAAGTACTACCCCAAGTGTAGAAGTATCACGTTGGTGTGGTCGTCGCGTGATGGTTGTCGTTGGTGGTAGTGGCAGTGGCTGATTTGCAGGCGTATTGTGGATTCTGAATAGCTGTGAGTTGTGCGTAATTTTCACGCGTGATGGCAAGGGGGAAATAACTTGGGCTGTGAGCAAGGAAAGGAGAAATAAACTAACTTGGCAAAAAAGGTGCCTTTTTTACTTGAGTAAAACGACGCGTTTAATTCGGGGTTTGACCCGGTGCAAGAATCATTTTCCTAAGTTTATTGATGGTAGACAAAAAAAATTACATGTTCCCACTTGTAATAATATTATTGGCATGAGGTTTGCCATACACCATTACACAAGAGTGGGGAAGCTATTTTTCTCCTCGGATAAGAGACACTTGGAACATTTTCAGAAACATTAGCCCAAAATAACTTGTAAACCTAATTTTTGGTCCCATCAAAACATCATGGATGCCGATATACTTGTTCCCCATCAAGGGGGAATGAACTTAAGAGTTTCAAAAGTTCACAATTTTAACCTCTTTATATGGGGTAGATCAACTATTATTTTACCATTGGGCTATGCTGCACTCCTTTGGATATAATTTGCTTGGTTTTGCCATCACACAATTGTTTAGTTTTAACAATGAATCTTTGGGGCTGGCGCAAAAATAGTTTTAAAAAGATAAAAGTTAATTTTGGTGTCCGGTAAATTTTTTTATAAATTAATTTTTATAAAATCAATTTATTATATAGTAAATTTTGAAAAACTTTCAAAATTAAATTTTAAGAATCAATTTTGTACATAATATAATTATATATATATATATCTTATAAAAATTTAAAATTTTTCTTATTAATTAAAAATCATTAATTTTAAAGAAATTACTTTAACCTAATGGTGAACCACTACTCTCAAAATTAAGAAGGACTGTAAGGGTAGTGGTTTGAGTCTCCATAGGCTCAACCTCCTTCAATTAAGTAAAAAATTGTGTAGAGTTAATTTGTAAGTCATTTTCCCTTGCGAAATACGAGTGCAACAGAAACATCACTTGTCTGTGAGTGTCATATGTATGGGCATGTACTTCATAGAATTAATGTAATAATGTAAGTCCCAAGTTATATATTTAATTGTAAATATCAGTGTAATATATGCTCTAATAGCAATTGTAAATATCTGTGTAATACATTAATCTGATATGTAATCAGTATTCAAAAAATATTATATTATATATACATCATTTTTAAAAATAAATTTCACCAACATTTAACTGATATTATTTACAATTGATTATTTTTACAGTACAATTAATAACAATTGTTTTAAAAACTACAATATTACTAAATTAACCCCTACTTTACTGCCAGTGCGTGCTAGTGGCGTTTACCGAATACTTACAAAATTTGTGTTTTAATCATTTTAAAAATATTATAAGATTTTACATTAGGATTAGAATCGGCATCATCGAGTAGGTTATAGATTGGATACCATTAAGTGATTTTTTATTACTTTTTCAGTGATGTTATTAAGTACTTAAAATTATTATTTGAAGGAAAACTTTATGTCGCATGTGGAGTGCTAAAATTGACTTGAAGCTATAAATTTGAGGAGCCCCATTCCCATATGGTGGAGAAGGGGCGTCCAAAAGAGGTAGGTTAAGGGATGGCCCTAAGTTTAAGGGCTTTTAGGACAGACAAACCCACGAATCCTGTTCTGTTTCAATACCTAAGCACATGACAACCACGTGCTGCTTTGCTGGTTCTCATCACCCACATAACACGCGCAACCCGTTCTGGTTATTGCCAATCGTCGTTTCGTAACAAATCACATAACAACAATTAATAGGGCACTCAAAGATTTGTCCCTTAGATAGTTACTATTTCATACATGGGTGGTTGAGTCCCATTTTGTTATTTTAATTTTATCTATTTAAATGAATTTAATAAGAGTATTAATATAATTTAATGTCAAACAAGATTAATGTGTTCATCTAAATTAACAGAATTTACTAATATAAGAAAATATAGATATTTATTTTTTAAATAATCAAATATCTAATTGTAAACTAAACATGAATGTATGTTTCCTTATTTGTTGTTTCTTATCGTTTCTTTTTTGTAAAACTGATTAGTAGATAAATCTACCTAACTAATATTGATATGATACTGAGAAGAGCATTGATCAATTAATGAGTGTTATATATATTTATATGTTGGATTTATTTAATATGTTTATAGTTTTAATATAGGAAT
The DNA here is from genome assembly GCF_000493195.1 of Citrus x clementina. Taxonomy (NCBI): domain Eukaryota; kingdom Viridiplantae; phylum Streptophyta; class Magnoliopsida; order Sapindales; family Rutaceae; genus Citrus; species Citrus x clementina. The sequence goes on from NW_006262022.1 coordinate 1,061,956, forward strand.
TAGGAAGCATAAGGCTCGCCCTCTTGCTTCTACTTGTTCTCATATTGAGCATAAAATTGGTAGTTAAAATTTGTTTGTTGTTTTCATTGATCAACGAGTGAAAGCAAAACATTAGGTAGGGTTTTGTGTAAAAAAGATAATAAGTACTTGTGGGGAATAAAATCATTATAAATCCACAAAATGCTATATATATATATATGGTTCAACATCACAAAGAGGCAAGGATTGAACCAGGTGGCAAAAAAGAAGGTAGGTGAAATGCTCACAGATAATTACACAAGCTGGCTATCAATAAAAATAACGTATGCCCATGATCTTAACTCTTACCAGCCACTTGAATGAATTGCATGATGAGAGAGAGGGAGGAGATTTTTTGGGACTACAAATTGGGAATAGAGATAACAACAAAAAGGTGAATCAACTTCTCCATCCCTAACCCTGCCCCATTGTTGCCCAAACTTGCACCACAAGGTTAGGGAAAAAAAATTGCCCCCCCCCCCCCCCCCCCCCCCAAAAAAAAAAAAGAAGGAAAAAAGTGGAAGGTGAACCAAAGCCCACATACAACCACAACCACATTCATTTCATTTCATTACAGATATATCTTTCTTTTCCCTTTTTCTTTCATCATCTTGCCTTTCAACCCAACCTCCAATGCCTTCTAGAAACCTTACTTTTGTCTCTCTCTCTCTCTCTCTCTCTCTCTCTCTCTCTCTCTCTCTCTCTCATATGCATGATAGTGTACCAATAGAATAAAGAGCCACAACCACCAAATGTCCATACATGTACAAAAGAAAGCCACACCACTTGTATACATAATTTCCTTTTTACCAAAATCCCACTACAACTAACTGTCTAAATAAATAAAAAGAACATCATAAAACCATATATCTCCTTGCAAGTAACTTAAATCAAAAAATTTACAACAATAGAGTATCTTAGGGAACCATCGGCTAAGAGGATCAAGTAATTTAAGTGCATATTAGTGGAGAATATTTTCTTTACAATATCTAGAAGTAGATCAAACTCACTCTAGACTTTGAAATTTCAACTAAACCATGATCAAATGAATTTAGAAGGTTTTGGAAAATTTTTAATTCGAAGTATTAGTATATTAATATACTAATACTATTCCAAAAAAAGATTTAAATAAAAGAAAGAAGAAGAAGAAGAAGAAACAACATCCCATCTTAATAGTGACACGTTTTTGTATTTATGCATGCTAAAAACAATAGATAACTACTAGTCTAGGATGAAAACTAAAAAGAATCATTTAAAGGTAAATAGAGTGGACCATAGATTCAAAAACCCGCCCAACAACAACAAGGATACAATAATACAATTAGGTAAATTAACATGTATATAATTATGGTACATGTTAATTCTTTAGTGATGAGTTGGGGGAAAGATTTTGAGAGGTAACTGAATCATTAATAGTAAAGTATATGAGTAGATAAGAGTTAATTAATTAATTGAGATTACAATTTTTACTTTTTTTAAAACAAAGAAAGAAAGAAAGAAAAGGGCAAAAGATCACACCTTGTCCTGCCTCTACATACATACTCGATAATAATTAATTAATACACAACCCTTTACTTTACACCTACCTGAAGTTTACCTTACAGTTGATGGCCCCTTATTAAATATCATTGCTGCCAATTTCATGAAAGACCCCCCACAAAAAAGACCAAAAAAATAATTTAAAAAGAGCCACCAGCCATTCCCCTCTAACCTGTCTCACCAACTCGCATCTAGAAGCATTTAGGGAGGGTCACTGCCCCCATTTTTCTTTTTCTTTTTTTCTTTTTCTTTTTTCCCCTCTCCCTCTCTCTCTCTCAATTCTATTTAGTCAACAGCCTACATATAACTACGCCTCAAGTTCTCGAAAGGGCCGGCCTTAATGTTTCAGCAAGAAAGAAAAGAACAACAACAGCAGCAGCAGCAGCAGCCAGCAAGTAGGCCTTCATTTCTGCTTCCGAGAACAGGATATAATAGGAAAGGACTAAATGGGAAGGTCACCTTGTTGCGAAAAAGCCCACACAAACAAAGGAGCATGGACTAAAGAAGAAGATGATCGCCTGATTGCTTATATAAGAGCCCACGGCGAAGGCTGCTGGCGCTCTCTCCCTAAAGCCGCCGGCCTTCTTCGCTGCGGCAAATCTTGCAGGCTTCGCTGGATCAATTACTTGAGACCCGACTTAAAGCGCGGTAATTTTACTGATGAAGAAGATGAACTCATTATCAAACTCCATAGCCTCCTTGGTAACAAGTAAGTCTTCGTACGTATGTCTTTTCTTCATCATTCTTATTATTATTTTTCCCCCAAACCTCAGACAGAACGAACAGAGAGAACTTTACTGATTAGAGGGGGGGGGGGGGGAGAAAAAGTTGACGTCTAGTCCGCAAACACAATAAGAAAAAAAAAACTAGAAACTATATATAGAAAAGAAAAAAGTTTCCAGGTTTTAATTTGGATGAATGGGTATTTTATTGATAGGTGGTCATTGATAGCCGGGAGGTTACCAGGAAGAACAGACAATGAGATAAAGAATTACTGGAACACACACATAAGAAGGAAGCTTCTGAACAGAGGGATTGATCCTGCGACACACAGGCCACTCAATGAGCCAGCAGTACCTGTAGCAGCCGCTCAAAGTGCTACTACTGCTGCTCCTGCTGATGTGGCGGCAGCGGCAGCAGCAACAACAACAACAATATCATTTTCGGCAGCAGCAGCTGCAAAGGAGGATATAAAACGAGAGAAAAGGACAATTGGGTTTGTTTGCAAAAATGAGAAACAGCCGTATCATCATCACAATCATCATCGTCATCGGCAGCAGCAGCAAGTGATCGTCAAAGAAGAAGAAGTGACGTGTCCAGACTTGAACCTTGAGCTCAGAATCAGCCCTCCATCATCTGCTGATCTTCATCAGCAGCAACCATTGATTAAAACTGGAGGAAGAAGCAGCAGCCTTTGTCTCGCTTGCAGCTTGGGATTACAAAACAGTAAAGGTTGCAGTTGCAATAATAACAACAACAATAATACTAATAGTATGATCAGCAGCAGTAACACTAGCAGCAGCAGCAGCAGCACTTGCTACGACTTCTTAGGTTTGAAATCTGGTGTTTTGGATTACAGAAGCTTGGAGATGAAATAAAATAATAATAATAAAAATCATGTAGCTGAAATTATTAATTAATTAATATATATATTTTACTTTACTTTACTTTACAATCTTACTCTAATTAATTAACTTGTATGTCTCCTTATTGGTGTTACTTCATAGTGTGTAGTTGCAAATATTAATAATGTCTACAGGTGACACCAATTTTTTTTTTTTTTGCAATAATTTTCTTTTTCTCCACTGTTGGAAAGATTTCCTATTTTTGGAATTTTCCCCCACTGCTTTAATTTTACAAGATAAAAGTTGGGGTTTGTCAGATTCCCACCAGAGAGGCAGAGAGTTTCAAAGGGGGCCGTGTTATTATTCTTATTATTATTAAGAGGATTGATTAATAATTAATCTAGCATTCGATCTCCATTTAAATTATTAATTTTGATGATTCATGCATTCATCTTTTGTAGACTCCTTTGTCAGCTCTCCGAAGTCTCGGTCCAGATATCTAAAATTAGAATGAATCAGTACTCAACTTTTTTTTTTTTTTATAAAGTACTGTACAAAATAATGGTAACTCTAAAATAACCTATTTGCATGAAATAAAAATACTCCCAAAATAAAGCATGCAATTCTTTAGTTCTTATTTTTCTATCTTCAACATGGACAAAAAAAAAAAGGCTATTATTTTGAATTGGTTTTTAATTAATTATATATGTTGATTCTTTTTCTTTCCATGTTTTGTGACTTGTAATATATTTTGTTTCTTTTTTATGCATCATATTAGTTTATTGTTTTAGGGTTTGTCCTTTATGAAGAAAAAAGTTAGATTTTTCATGGGGCAAAGGCAATGGATAAGCCGCGAGAGGATGAGAATTGATAATTGAGAAACGAGGAAGGTGATGTAAATGAAGTGGTGGGTAACCTATCTCTTCCACTTGGTCAGTCAATCAATCAAAAAGCCAAAAAAAAAGCAAAAAAAAAAAAAACAGAGAGCACAAATTGATATAAAAGGCGTGAAGAAACTAACCGGCTGCCTTAGCTCTAGCTATTAAGCTATGGTACCATCCTTCTACCAACCCAACATTTAATGATCTTTGGCCATATGAGCCAACCAACCAACCACACAATAATTTTAGATTTTGGGGGAAATTAAATGAAAAAAGCCAAAACCCTAACTAAGTTTCTAAGCGTGCGGTATGTACACATCACACACTCCTAATCCCTCCAGTTTCTAAAGCATTTTGGATTGGATTAGGTTGTTTGCTACCAACTTGAGAGGTCGATTCTCATCAATGGCATCAATTTGGTAGCAAAGAAACGGTTGGCATCACCATCCTCCATGTCTTTTCACATGATACAGAGGGCTTCTAATTCTCAACTTGCCATTGAGCAATTTCTTTTTCTTTTCTTCTTTTTAAAGCATATTACAATTTAGTAACACATACTGTCTCTAAAACTTACATAATTATAATATAATTTGAGCGTTTTATCGAAAATAACTCGAAAACTTATGTTTCATGCAAAATCTAAAGAGAATGACACTTCACAACCCTTGAGCAAATTACAAATATATATACAATGAATACAAATGAGACCTTCACATTAAAAATCGACTTTGACAAGCAAATGTAATAATTTATAACATCTCAAGTGTTATAAAGTTCATTGAACCCGAAAGGTAGCCGCAATGTATCGTACCTACATGACATTTACGTTTTTACGAATTAGGTAACAATTTTTTAAAGCCGAATTTGATGATAATTTAATAAATAAAAAAAATTAGGTAAAAAGTAAGCATTATACCGTATCAAAAGGAAATCTATGAATTTAACCTAACGAAATCAACACTTAATAAGTGTAATTAAATGTTAGTACTCACAATTTCTAACGAATCTACCTTGCCAACGTAAATAGTTGAGTTATAGTATAATATATTGGTTCAAATTACTAATAAATTCTAGAATGTAATTTTTGTAACAATGGTTAAAAATAAAAGCCAAAAAATATATATATTAAGAAAAAGAAAAAGGAGGTAGACCCAATTAAGTCCAAAATTTCTAACCACTAACATTAACTCAAGGTCTTGTCAATGGGGTCGAGTGTTGCATGGCCTTTCATTCTGGCTGTCTCCATGAACCACCATATGCTCATTATCATCATAAAAATATAAAATAAGATTGGATGTTATACCAAACTCTATATTAAAATAATTTAAGCATATCAATGAATTGTAGAATTGATTAAAACAATCGAGGAGGGAATAGTTTCTCACAATCATCCAAACAAGAAAGGGATGAACCCCCAAAAACAAAAAAAAAAAACTTTGAAAAGAAATCTCAAAACAAAAGATAACCAAGAGCAAAAGGACATGAATAGTGGCTGCTTTGGAACAAAGTTCCAAAATAAAATGGCCATTCCCATACAGAAAAGGTAGTCACTTTTCACCAATTCACCACTTTCTTTTGCTTTTTCAAAGGTGTTAGGTAGAGGCATTAGAAACTTCCATTGGATTTGGAATTTTTTTTTTTTTTTCCACACTTACTTTCCAAGAAAATTACACAACAAGGCAAGCTGTTTAGTTATATTAATAGTTGCTTCCATCTTCCATCATCCATCAATGAGATAAGAATTGTTCCTCTACTGCCTTGATTCTAACTCCTTCAACATCCACAACCAACGTGTAATCACATGCATTAGCCTTGACGTGGGCCATTTGAGTTTTCTTCATGACCCATGAATTAATATGTTCAATTGTTAACTAAATGCCTTGACCCGATGAAATATTTTATTCATTTTCATTAAAGAATAAGAAAATTGTTAATTCTACCACCTTGCTTCACATGATTTTCATAATATTTTGAGCTATATTTTTATATATATATCCTCAATTATTTTCATCAACAAAATAAGTAATGGAAGATGGTATCACATGACATGTGGATTTTGAACTTTAATTCATTGGATTTACAGTCCAAGAAGATGGTAGGTGAACCTGAACATAAACAATAAAGTTGCGAATTCCTTTCCAATATAATATACCAAAAGAACCTGAAAAAGATTGAAATAAGTATTAATTATCGAGTTTAACTCTATTCGTTTCTTGTGTAAAATTTAATTTTATCGTGCAATTCTTTCATCAATGTTTGGGAAAAATTATAGAAATAGCCTAAAATTAGGAATAATTTTTTTTAAAAAAGCTCACAAATCACTATATGTTAGTTTAGTTGCAAAAAAAATGAGCGCTTCGGTCATAAACGATCTCAAGTAATATATTGTATTAGACATGTGATTAAAAGACAATCAATATGTTGTTGGTTTACCATACAAGATTTTCAATGCGTCAAATTATACAAACGCATTTATGTATGAAATGTCAATTTTTTTTTTTTAATACTAAACGATAGTATAAATGGTAGGTGAGACAAATCGGCCTATCATAGGCTATCTAAGTAGAATTTTTCAAAATACTTGAAGGATATTTACTCATTTTTGGCCAAAAAAAAAAGATTTTCGAGGAAATAAACATGTCCGTGATATGAAAGTGAGAATGGGATGGCAGGGATGTAATTATTTGACAAAAATGAGGGCAAATAGAAGGAGGTAGTGAAAACGTCTGTATCTCACACGCTACCAACTCCACTCTTTTTGGGTGGTAGTTGGCAGCCGTCCGACGTAGGCCTCATGTGCGCGGTTGCGGCGGTGGGGCCCACGTCCTGTACCTGTCTGAACAGTTGGGCCCCACTTTCCCCCCACCTTGTTATTATAATTTTGAGATATCCAATCCGAAGCCCTCTCTTTTCTCTTTCTTATCTCCAACTGCAAAGAGAATCCCCCCACCACCTTCTTCTTCTTCTTTTTTTTTTAATTTTATTTTATTTTTTTGGAAAGGAAAAGTAATTTTCACTTCTATTTTTGGAAATTTATTTCACGAGTCAAATTTAATTAGAGTAAATTTCAACGGGTTTAGTTGTTGATTTATTTAATTTAATAGATTCAACACTTGATAGATAAATTAATTTGTGGAAAAAGTATTTATAAAGCCCCCCTTTTATTATTTGATGAAAGCAAAATGGTTATAAATTCTTATCATAATTCTTCTATCAAAAAATTCTTGATGATGATGTCATGAACCCACTAGTTGATTGGTTGCTTCTTGTCCTTTGGAAAAAAAAATTATTCCAACTGGAAAGTAGTTTGGATTTCTAAAATGAAAATGAGAGGTATATATAAATAATCAGTCTTCTTCTTTCTATTATTAATTGTTTTTAAATTTTAAAAGATAAAGATTAATGGAAGTCAAGCACATGGCTAATGATTCATTGTGTGAAGGCAATAATGCAGAAGGAAAGTCAAGCACATGGCTAAAGTAAGTATTAACTCTTTCTTCCAAGCCAAGGCTTGAAAATAAGCTAGAGAAGCCCCTCCCTCTACATTTCCCTATCTCAAAGCCTATGCATTATTGGAACAATGTTTAATGGGAACATATCAAAATTTGATATAGAAACTAAAAAATCATTTCATATTCGAAGTTTAGTAACAACTCAACCCTTACGAAATGACTTATGGGTATATTAGGTAAGACTGATTAGGCTGATTAAGAACGACAAAAGAAAAAAAAAAAAAGATAATTACATTAATTAATTCTAAGTATGCTTTTAAATTTTTTCCACCGAAAAAGAAAAATTCTACATATATACGTATGCGAGGGGAATAGATGTGCAGTTATTTATCACTTGTAAATATTTTTCAAAACACACTATATATAAAAGTTTTGTTAAATTACAATCAATATAACTTACAGCTTTTTAAACACGACAGTGAATCTCATCTCATTTTCACGTCATAAACTTTTGCAAGTGTTGCAAAGTTTGTAAGTTACATTAATTGTAACTTAGTAAAATCCTCTCTCTCTCTCTCTCTCTCTCTCTCTACACACACACACACATATATATATATATATATATAGCAAAAGAGTAGCTGGTGGCAGCGAGTTTGACAAAGTTTGGTGAGATATGAACAGGCATTACACTTACATGCATGGAAAAAAAACATAATGTCATTCATACATAGTGATAAAATTATAAATAAAACAGATACTAAATGAAGTAGGGCTAGCCTTGGAGGGCAGAGATAAGCATCAAGATTCAAGAACAAAGAAGCAGCGTGCGGATAAGGTGACTGAATGACATTGTGTGGCTGAGACCAATCAAAGTTGATCCAGTTAGGTGGGTTTCGATCGTTTGATTGATGTTGATAGATTCCAGAGTCACCATATTCATTCAGTCAAGCTTCAATTCCGTCTCTTTCAGTATTTCCACAATTTCTTGTTAAATTATTGGACCCCCCCCCCCCCCCCCAAGGCCCTAATCACTCTCACTTCTGTCATACAGAAATTAATTTATCTCCCCCCACCTGCCCTACATCTTCAACCACATTATATTTTTATTTTATTTTATTTCCTTAAGATACATGTACGCACGTACGAATATTCCTTTTTTTGTTAGTAAATACTAGCCAGCTATAGAAATTCAAAATTGAAAAAATAATTCTCAATAATAGAGGTTGAATATGAATTGTGTATTAATTTTGATGACGTTAGGGTTTGATAAAGTACATTATAAATAAATCAAAACATAATAGCAATGTAGGCCATTGGTATCAGCATATACATTAAAGTAAGATTACTAATAAAATAGGCAGTTGGTATCAGCATGTATTCATTTAAAGTAAGATATAATTATTGATTTTTTCTTATTAATAAAAGAATAAAATGACCCTGTGTACTTTAATAACCTGAGCACCTCAGGGTATACAATATCTATATGTATAAAGAGAGGGGGAAAAAAAATAGAAATCTCAACAATACAGTTGAAAATACGGATTATATATATATATATATATTAAATTAAGTGACGTTTGCGTTTGGTTAATACATGATATTTAAAAGAAAAACAAATAAAAATTATATGTATATGTATGGATTTGCTTGATCAACATATTAAAATGAGTGTATGCACATTTGTATTTTCATAACCCAAGTAGGTATACCATTTTTATATGTATAGCAAAAAAAAAAAAAAAAGAAATATCAACAATACACGTCGACTATATGTAAATTGCATTTTTATATTAATTTTGATGATGTTAGGGTTTGATTATTGCGGTCTATAAAACAGATTTAGAATTAAATAATATAAAGCTTACCGTATATCTTATATATTATAAGTCAAAATTATGGGGTTTTTTTTCCTTTTAATTAATAAAGAATGAAAAGAGCGTATGCACACGCATGTGACTAAATTTCATGATCTAAGCATATTATGAACTCACACCTAAATGCAACAATTGATGTTGAGATTGATAATTACTGATGATAGCAACCCTGTGCGTGATATTGAATCTAAACCCTTTGATGTAGTTGATTAATTATCATTAAAATATATGAGTCAACTAGAGTGAAACATAGTGTCACATTATGTAGATATTTTCATTTCATTATCAAGAGAGTTAGTAAGATTTTTCTTCACCCGCATTTAAAATTAAAAATAAAAATATGCATATGGACTTCACTCAAAAGTTAAATAAAAGAAGTATATAACATACATCTAGCTACATAGAATACTCATCCTGTCCTCCACTAATCAGAACCCTAATTTAAATTATTAAAAAAAAAAAAAAAAAAATCCCATCGGTGGAGGCAATTAATTAGTGTTTGCATGCATATCGAAAAGTAGGAAAATTTGGCAAAGTCAATAAGCTAATCATATCTCCTCTTCGTTTCTAGAATATTTTATTAACAAAAAAAAAAAATTACAAGTAATGATGATGTAGAAGAAGACCTCACATCGAATGACTACTTTTGTTGCAATTTCTATATGGGTTCAAAAAGCAACTGAATAATGACAAAATTAAGGTTGTCTTGGAAGATTGATCATGTTTAAAGTATGTCAATTACTGGTTAATATATTGCTATTAAAAATATACACGGGCGGGCATTGCATTTTCTTTCGAGCTTCGGAAACGAAATGTTAGAACCTAAGGCTTTAGTGGAGTTTATGGGTCAGAAATCGAAATGATTTGATGGCCCATGGCGGACTGCCAATTTTTCCATTTTAATTATGTCAAATCTCAAATATGCTTCGAAGATTATTTTGGAGGAGAAGGAATTCTGTAATGAAAAAAAATTGACGTTCACCATGAATAATAGTGAATTGGTGCTTGATAATGTAAAAAAATAAAATAAAATAAAATAAAATAATAATTATGTGATGATTTTTAGTTTTTACTTCCGAACCAAAAGGGCTACTCAAAAGTCTGAAGTACGTGACAGTGAAAGTCTTGCATACTGATACTGATAATATTATGTATTGCATAATGATGGTGAGCTGCCACCGCCACCACCGCAGCTACCAGAAGGCTGTGAGAACTACCATTCCCGTGACGCGTCGGCTGGCTCAGGATCAAGCAAACTCCCCTCTACCCGATTTGAGCTATCCAAATCCATTCTCAGGGCCTAAAGCTCATGTTTGCATGTACATTTTCTCTTCACTGCCATTAGGTCTACTATGTTTAAATCCATACAACTATACCATAGCCAAGGGAGTATTTTGAGTGTAGCTCAGATATCTGTGTTTATTCAGTTGAAAGTGTAAATCTATATAATTATAGTGTAGTTGGGGGTTTATATATATAATGTGTCATAGGAGTTTAATTTTTTTACAAGTAGAGTATAAAGGAGCTCTCTGAGTATAGCTCACAAGTCACAAGTCTGAACCCGACTCATACAAGAGTGGAAAAGTTCTATACAAGGACTCAAAACTCATTCCTTCCATTGTAGGAAAGAGAGTCACCATAGCCCAGGTCTGAATCATCCTGACTAATGATTTTGTTATTGGATTGATGTATGTGTGTATGTAGTATAGGCACGGTCCAGGCCCATGAAGGCTTTCCTTGGTTTTCACTTTCTAATTCACTACAAAATGTCCACATTCTGTATGGAACATTATAACCTTAGGATTCTCTACTATCCCAAACTTCGTTCTTCAGAGCTAATCACAGGATCAACAACTCACATTTGCAACTTGTATCCAAATCCTTCAATGAGATACAACATACAAATTCATGCCTTTCCACAGTCATTTAATCTCATAATCAAGGAATACATATAAGCCTACAATGGTATGCAATTTCAGGTTCAAAAGCTAAAAGAAAGACTGGTAAAACTTTTAATAACATAGAAGTACCATTGGCAAAACAATAGTGTGCCAACTTAAAAGCAGCTTTTTTGTAAGAGAAATTTGAACATGTCCACATCCTAAGAAGTCACCGATTTATTGAATCAATAACTCTAGGTTTCTTTTGGAGGGGCCTTCTTTGCAGCCTCTGCAGCAGCCTTCTCTGCTTCAATCTCAGAGACAATGGCATCGATTTCTGCTTCTTCAAGTTGCCGGAGACCATGCTCTCTCGTCATCACAGCAACTTCAATGTTCTTGCCTCCACTCTCAACAACCTAATAGTATAAGCAACAAAATGTTAAATACTATACACGTGAAAGAGATTATAGCAGTTTGTACATTTGAAAAAAAAAAAAATCACACAAAAATTCTATAGCATTATGACTAATTCTTCACTGTCAACCAAACAATCCAACTGCATGAAACAGCCGAAAGCAAATCTACCCGCTTCCAGCACCACCAACCAAAATATTATTCGTTCCAGACCCAAGTGGCTTCTTCAATCCCTGAATATAGTTGACAATCATACTTGCCAATCCACATAAGCTGCAAGCCTAGTTACTGATTCCTGCATATTTCTAGGTCGACTTTTTTCTTGATCTTTAGGGTCAGGGAAGTCTCTAAGATGGAATTTGTGGCAGGCTATGCCTCCTTAAGTTTCTTCTTTTTGGTTAGATTTATTAATTGATTTTCATGTTCAATCTTTCTCTTAACATAGAGTCCTCTTCCACCTATTACTCCAATCATTCAGTTTCCCTAAAATATTTAAATAGAAGCCAAAATATAGAAAGGAGAAAAGTTACATGTGTGATGTGAATACCCACCTCTTTACACTTAATCATATTATGTAAAGATGATGTATGTGAAAACAAGGAATGATGACGAAAGAGTTCATCAAACAAAATACAAGTTATGAACAATGAAACATTCAGTTACAAGTGAAAATCATGACAAGAGACCTCAATAATTCAGTTACCAGTTAAGCCGGTGCGTCATGAATATCTTAAAGGTTCAGCAAATACTTAGCTTATCAAACATCTAACAAGCTGAAAACTTACTTAACAATAATCTGATACCGTATCCTATATCAAAAGCCAATAACTACACTGAAATATAAAGGCCAAGTAAGTTAGGTTTTGAAAACCCTACTTAAAAGAGAATCTCATATTTACTAACACAGAAAAGTGCCATTAGATAAGACTAGTTTCATATTAGACTTACGAAGCCAAGGTTAGACACAGGCACATTCGAAAATTAGCAACTTACTTCAAGCAAAGCACGAATGGCCAACTTCACAGTTTCTTGCCCAGAGGTTTCTTTATAATTTTTCTCCAAGAACTCCCTTATTGAATTTGAGTTCCTTCCCGTGGCATTGGCTTTCCATGCTGAAAAAGTTCCCGATGGATCAGTCTGATAAAGAGACGGCACACCTGTATAGGGGTCAAAACCAACAATCAAGGTCGAAAGACCAAAAGGCCTCACCCCACCACTCTGTGTATACTTCTGCTGAAGCCCAGCAATGTACCGCGTTATATATTCAACTGTGACAGGATCCTCTACAGTAAGCCTATGACTCTGACATTCAATACGCGCTCTGTTAACCAAGACACGTGCATCCGCTTTCAGACCCGCACAGGCAAGCGCAATGTGATTATCCAATGACACAATCTTCCTCACCATTCTGTAAGCAAAAGCAATAATCAAGCAGAAGCTAAGGAGGCATGCAAATTACAATCTTATACTGATTATTGCCCCAACTATAAGATAATCAGCTATTTTCATCAAAACTAATACTACAACAAATCACTATACATTCAAAATCCGAAACTTAACCCTACAGAATCAATTCGCGCTCAAATATAACCTAAACATAATTAATTACGCGAATGTATGTTTTCTACCTGGAGTCTTGGAGCTTGACGGCTGATTTTTTCTCGACGCCGAGGACGACAATGTCGGTGCCGCGGACCCCAACGGCGGCGTTTCCTTTACGGACGGCTTCGAGCGCGTATTCGACTTGGAATAGATGGCCGTCCGGAGAAAAGACCGTGATCGCGCGATCGTATCGAGCCATTTTCTCTTCCTTTTTTCGGTCTCGAGTTTGTTTTTTATTTGAATTTGATTTTTTTTTTTTTGAAAGCTTGCGATCTGGGGTTTTGAGAAAGAGAGTCTACAAGTAGTTAGTAAAGCTTCTTGGAGGGCAAGCCAACCCAGGACTGATGCAAAAGAAACCCGATTGGATACGACACAGTTTTGAACGCTGCTTCATAACGATGTCGTTTTGTCTAACATCTCCTTTTTATTCTTAATTTTATCACCCAGGGTCAATTATTATTTATTATTTATAATTTTTCCGCGCTCCCTCCTTCCCTCCTTTCTTGCTTAAGAGCAAAATTTGATTTACAAGATTGATCGCTTAATTATTAATTCATTATAAAGTAATTTAATATCCAAGATCATGTTATAAACGAGAGATTTCGAAGTCTTATGTTTGAATCCTGATATTTATACATTAAAGTGTTCTAAAAATTAATTTGATAGCTTATGTTGATCTTTTTATTTGTTGCATTAATAAAGTTAAATATGTTTCCAGTGTGTTTATTATAGACGTGTGTTATTGAAATTAATTAATTATTTATATAATTTTATTCAATCATCCGTATTTATATTATTATTATTATTATTACTACTACTTGTTTTTGTTTATTTTGTTCAACATAAAATTAATCATCAAGAAATTAAAAACTCACCCTTATGGTGAGCGAGTTTAAAACCCATATGAATGCCAATGGGTTACGAATCCATTAACAACTCATGCGTCCAATAATATTGGGCGTCTGAATCCCTTCTGATAAGGGTTTATTTGGTTTCTCACATTCGATAAAATAGATTTTTCTCCAGTATTAAGTTATAGTTATTGTTCTAGTTGTGTCATATTAGAATTATGAAGAAGAATCTCAATTATGAGTTCCGATTGCTTTTTAATTATAAATATCGTTCTAATTGAAATATATTAATATTTAAAAAAAAAAACCGTATGAATACCTTGTCAGGTTGACTAGGTAGAGCAGGCAAATTTCAGATTATTGACCCTTTGCTTTGTAGTTGACTCGGAGTCAACTAAAATCGAGGCTCCATTCGGTGACCGAAAATGATAATGGTGTCCCGTTGCACTTTGCAATTTGCACGTATTTCAACTGAACTTTTGCGGGAAATTTACACCAATAACCATAAAAATTTTGGTTTTTTTCATCTTAACCCCCCAAACAAATTTCTATCAACATTAGCCATAAAAGAACCTTTGAGACCAAACTACCCCTCACTCTCATCTCCCTTTCCTCTTCCTCTTGCCTTCTTCTCTCCAGTTCTCTCCTAATTTCAGCATCCACCGCTTTCTTATTCTTCTCTCTCCTGTAATCTTCGTAATCGTTCGGTCTAGCGGAGTCGTACTCCTCGATTACGGTCGAAGTGACGCTGACCAATGCCGGTTGCGGCAGCGCTGCCACGTCATCGGGGGAAGGTGGCGAACAAAGAAGAATGGACTGGCGAAAACAAACACAACAAGCTGCTGTTTAATGCCGTGGAGGAATTGTCTTTGTAAAATGGCTCAATAACAATTTAGGAATGTGCTCATAATTAGTTCTGGTATCTGAGCGTTATAGCTTGATTGGTTAACAAGTCCACATGAATACATATGAGACTGTCCATCTGCTTCTCTTAAAAGTACTACAACTTTGACATCAAGGGGTTGCATGATGGCAAAACAACGAACACGTTTCATAAAATTCCATTTAAAAGTTTGGTATCACAAATCTAAAAGGTAAGTTGGTTCAAATCCCATAATGGGGACCCAGACAAAACTAATAGGAGGTTATGTAAAACTTAGAAATAAAGATTATTCACCAATCTAGAACTAGAGAATGCAGGTTGCAGTTGCAGATATTCAAGGATCAAGTGAGTTCATAGTTATTATCTATTTGGCGAAAACTTTTCTTAATCTTTAAAAGATTGGCTTAGCTCCATAATTGGTTAAATCACAAATTCTGCAACCTAGCCTATCCAATATGTCATAAGATACAGATTTAGAAGCTGATTTTATTATGATATGCACAGGGTCATTCTAAGTCGGAAAGGGAAGAATAATTGCTTTCAGGGAAGAGCTCAGTGGTCTCTCATATTGCATATGATATCAAGTCAATGTGAACTATTCACATCAGTTTACATCCAACCTGAAGTAGAAGTGTCAGGACACATGATGAACTAGTAGAAGGACCATACTAAAGTTTTTCCTTTCATATTCCTATACTTTTAATCCAAATAAAATACAGATAGCTACTTTGTTATAGCTGTATTCAAACACATATTTGACCTCTGTACAATTAAACTTCAACGAAACTCATTAGATTGGAACCAATAAGTTTGTTGGAACATCAAAGATGAGGCACACTCAAAAGTAAAAAAGTAGAATACAATAGCTACATCTAACAAGAACACATCCATTTTAAGAGAATAAGAGATAGTCTAGTGGCATGGTGCTCACACAGAAAATTCAGACCATGAATGACAATTTATGAACCACCAGCAAAGTAACTTTTCAAAGAGATGATTAATACATAGGCAAAGACAGAAAATGCAGAAAATGAATCCGAACATAAAGAACCGTGATCAAGTTCGTTTGACGACAAAATAAAGTAATGATAGGTTCAGATTATAAAAATAATGAATAATGAAAAATGACAGGTTCAGCTTCTGGAGCTTTGCTTGTTGCAGCCTGTCGCACCAAGGCTTGGTGCGACAGGCAGCTTCTGGAGCTTTGCTTGATGCTTTC
>NW_006262022.1:1078233-1161311 GCF_000493195.1 Citrus x clementina
AAGATATTTTAGATAAAAGGTGAATATTAAGGAGATATTTTATTAACGGATAGGGAATTGTAAAAAAAGGGGATGAAAGCAAAGATACTTAAAAATAGATAATAGTGAGAGAGAAGATCAGTATAGTATATAAGGTTAATGAATTAAAAAGATAGAAATTAAAAGAAGAATGTAAACAAGCAAAGCTCCAGAAGCTGCAGAAAGCAACTACTTAAAGAAACAAAGTGAAAGATCAAAGCTTTAAAGAATGGAAATGCAGATTACTTTGTACAGTTTTGGAAGAGTAACTACGACTGAAAGAGAAATTAAAGGACTAAAAAGAATAAGAATGTTGTTGGTGCCTTGGAAGGCAACCTGTCGCACGAAGCCTTGGTGCGACAGGTGCATGTCGCACTAAGTTTCGTGCGATAGGTGTTTATCGCACCAAATTTGTTTTGGTTTGTAAAGAAGGATAATTTGGGGAGAAAAGCGTGTGTTTGGCTAATGTTGATAGAAAAAAATTAAGAGGATTAATTGTGAAAATTATAAAAATTTTATGGTTATTTTCGTAAATTTCCCAACTTTTGCTCGAATGCTTCAGCACTATTGCATCCTATCAAAGCAACAAATTAAAGGACACTAGAACAAAAAGAATTAAAAAAAAAAACCAATAAATTGTTGGCTCCACTGATAATGGAGTCTCCTTAAGTGACTTTATTGAGTTTATTCTCCAGTTCGAATAGTAGGAAAGTCGTATTTGTTCGGAGAACTTGTGCCTCCCGGTTCGAGCGAGGACTTATAATTTGAGTTGTGGTACAAACTTAAAAATGTCTTCTACAGTTGGGACCCTCCCTAAAATACCTCGTAGTTAAGACAAAAATAAAAAAAATAAAAAAAAAATCAACAAAATTATCAAGTACATGGATTGTGCATTGTGGGCTGTGTTGCAATGAGATAATGCCACATCTTCGGGTTCTGCTGATTGTGGTGATAAGAGTCATCATCAACTATTTCATGAGGAAGCTCGGCCCCACTTTCCACTCGAGGCGTGATTTGTATGTAATTAAAAAATGTTGATTATTTTTTAATTACCTGCGGAAAAGGATTAGAGAAAAAGAGAATGATAGTAGGACACTTGGTAATCAAAACACGTTGTGTTGTAGCAAACGAAAACGAACCTTAACCACACCCCACTAGGGGATGGAAACAAATTGAGTAAATTTGGGTAGCCAGCAAAATAAATAAGATTATCATATAACTAAATAAGATTATCACATAACTTTCTTCAAGATATTTTTTTGGGATTAGATTTGTGTTCACTTAGGAAGTTCATATTATACATACTAGCTTGAAACATGCAAATTAGTGCATTCAATCAGTCGCGGAGCAAGAATTTTAGATCAAACCATAACGAAAATAGCAAAAGCAAAGAGGTCATAACATAAAATTTATAAATTTGAGATAAATTTTGTATCAGAAATTGATTAAATTTTAATTGAATCTCTAATAGTTTTTTAAAGAAAAATTAACCGAAAACACCTACCCATATTACCTATTGTCAAATAAAATATGAAGACATCTATATTTTAAAATCATTCAGACATCCGCACCGGAGACTAACTAATTAAATAAGTAACTCGAAAATGTAAGATCTAATACTCAAATTACAACACTCTCATTTTGGAACTCAAAGTTTGCCAGGATCATGCAAGCAGCTACATCTGTATTATGGAATCACTCCATTAATTGATAGCATTAGTGCCATTGATCCAAATATCTAATCATCTCCTTCAAATTGTCGACCACAGTAACAGATCCATCACATTTTTTTGCTAGAGTGTAAAGTTGGGTTGTTGTTGCCACTTCGATACATGAGATATTTTTTGGGCATGGTCACAAAGAGGAGCGTGATACATGCTCTCATCAACTCAACACAAGCTAGCACAGTTCGCTTGGAGCAAATTATCTTCTTCTATAAATTCTCTACTTAATTCCCATGAAATGCCCACATCCATCTCCTCATCCATTGTTCTGATTACTAGCTCCATCTAATCCTTCTCATAACATTTTTCAAAATTATTTCAGAGCCATGTTGCCAAGAAGCCGAACTATGCCAAGCAGAATCCATCACGGGGCTGTAATCACAACACCTTATTTAATTTCTTCCTCAATATATATTCTTGAAATACTTTCTTTAATTAATTTTCTGCTGCTGCTTATGTATTGTAAACTTAATCAATGTTTGTTTATAGGTTGAAGAAAGACATGACGTAAGGCACTACTTGCAAGTTGAAGTTCAGCCTAAAGCTCATATTGAGACTGAAGCCACTAATCCTCAAGCCAACTATTCGAACTGCTTTGATGATGATGGCCGCTTGAAGAGAACTGGTAAGTTTAATAACTTGCCTATTTTTCAAATCAAAGAGAAGAACTTTTTTTTTGGCTTCTGGGATAGTTATTTTTTCATCAAGAAGTACTTAAAGACAAAGTAAAACTAAGAATTTTTAATTATATAATACAAAAAGAGGAAAATATTTCTTAAGAAATCCCTTTTGCCGGGGTCTAATAATGTCTTCATTTTGTACTAATACCCCCATTATCACTTAGAAAATAGTAATAAGCTCATCATTTGCTTGGTGAAAGAGATTAAGCTTTTACTTGTGAAGTAATCTTCATATAAATATATAATAATCACACCCTCTCTTTTAATTGTTGTTGGAAAAAATAATTTTTTGAGTTCATTGTGCTAACTGAAGTCGTTGCAGGGAATTTCTGGACTACATCATCGCATATTATTACTGCAGTTATAGGATCAGGAGTATTGTCATTAGCATGGGCAATAGCGCAGCTTGGTTGGGTTGCAGGACCAACTGTACTGATCCTCTTTGCCTTAGTCAATCTTTACACTGCCAATCTCCTCTCTCAGTGCTACCGGTCCGGTGATCCTGTTACCGGACAGAGAAATTACACCTACATGGATGCTGTCAAGGCTAACTTAGGTAACAAGAATGCTGTTGTCATTTTCATGTACAAGACTTTTTATCTTTGATGGGATGATGCTAACATTGATTTTGATTTTGATTTCAGGTGGAAAGAAGGTCATATTCTGTGGATTGATCCAGTACTTGAATTTGTTTGGTGTTGCTATTGGTTACACAATTGCAGCATCGGTTAGCATGATGTGAGTTTTCTCGACGAATTTTAGCTCATTTTTTTAAAGTTTTAACTTGCATATGCTTCATGTGCCATTGATTATGTTATTTTAGGGCAATAAAGAGATCAAACTGTTTCCAGAAAAGCGGGGGGAAAGATCCGTGCCACATGTCGAGTAATGGGTATATGATAACATTTGGAATCATAGAGGTGTTATTTTCTCAGATCCCAGACTTTGATCAAGTGTGGTGGCTCTCCATAGTTGCAGCTATTATGTCATTCACATACTCTACTGCTGGTCTTGGACTTGGAATTGGAAAAGTTGCAGGTACAAATATGCTTATAAAGCCATCCTCTCCTTCAATTATGAGACGAAGAAGGATGCCGGCAATGGTATAAAAAGCTTGCATTTTTTCAGGAAACAGGAGCTTCAAGGGAAGCCTAACGGGCATCAGCATAGGAACACTAACAAGTGCTGGAACAGTTACTGGAACACAGAAGCTGTGGAGAAGTCTACAAGCTCTTGGAGCAATTGCCTTTGCATACTCTTTCTCCATCATCCTTCTCGAAATCCAGGTACAAGCTTTGACAGCATGCTTAGCATATTTATTGCCTAAATACATGATGACATGTATTCGTATATAAAAGAACACTTTATCTATTCTACAGGATACAATAAGATCCCCTCCTGCTGAGTACAAGACCATGAAGAAAGCAACTTTGTTCAGCATCATAGTAACGACTACATTCTACTTGCTCTGCGGATGCATGGGTTATGCAGCCTTCGGAGATCTTGCTCCTAACAATCTTTTGACTGGCTTTGGTTTCTACAATCCCTATTGGCTCATAGACATTGCAAATGCAGCAATTGTTGTTCATCTTGTTGGTGCTTATCAGGTCTTTTGCCAGCCATTGTTTGCTTTTGTGGAGAAATGGAGTGCAAAAAAATGGCCTAAGAGTGACCTTGTGACTGCAGAATATGAGATACCAATCCCTTTCTGGGGTGTGTACCAGTTGAACTTGTTTCGGCTGGTATGGAGGACTCTCTTTGTTGTGCTGACGACGTTGATATCCATGCTCCTGCCATTTTTCAACGATGTTGTGGGGATTTTAGGGGCCATGGGATTCTGGCCATTAACAGTCTATTTCCCGATTGAGATGTACAAAGCACAGAAGAAGATTGGAAGAGGAACAACTAGGTGGCTTGGGCTTCAGATTCTAAATGTGAGTTGTTTCTTCATCACTCTGGTTGCTGCAATTGGTTCTGTGGCCGGAGTTGTTCTTGATCTCAAGACTTACAAGCCATTCAAAACTAGCTACTGAGTTATGAACTTATACTAGAATTTGGCAGAAGAATATATTTAGCAACTATTTAGCAACTGCTGAGTGAGTATGAACCATTGACATTGAAGAATTTAACGGTTCATGTGAGGAATAAAATGTACCATTTGCTATCAAAAGTATATTCATCTTGGTGTCCAAATTTAGATTCATATCGGCAATGCAAAATTGACACAGTAGTTTCATTTCACCATCAATTGGGATTAATGTATGTATGTATGTATGCATGTATGTATGTATGTATGTATACACACACACATACACACACACACACACACACATATATATAGCCTGTTTTCATCTAAAAAGTAACAAACCTCAACCTTCAAGAAAATGGAAAAAGAAAAAAGCCATTTCTGCTATTACATAGAGGTGAACAATGCGGGACAAAAATATGTTTACTAAGATTTCTTGCTCTGTTTAGCCTTGAGCTCAGCAGCATTAGCTTTTACAGCAGCTTTAGCTAGAGACGTGGGCTTGAATGCACTCTTTGGATTGAAAGCCTGCCTTATCTTGAAAACAGCCCAAGCAGTCCCAAAGGCATGTCCAGCAGCATCTAGCCCTTCATTTGTTGCCTTTGCTGCTTGCTCCCCATACCTGCAATGTCAAAAATGTCAAAAATATGATCATTACTCTAATAGATCCAACAGTATCATGAAAGCTTTAATGAAAACGGGTACACTGAATGTAATTGTCAAAACTTTGGAGTCTAAAATGAACCCCTCTGATTTAATTGCAATGGTCTTGCCATTTAACCAGATCATAGGAACACAGAGTTCTGAATTTATTCCATAAAGATAAAAATATCAACTTTCTGTATGGCCCACAGCCAGACAAATCCCTTTAGTGGAACAACACTTGTCAGTATCCCAAATTAAAGAAATATGAATTGACACCATAGATGATTCCAACTTATCCAATATAACATGATCACAAGATCATGCTGATAGTAATATTTGCAATTATTGTGACGCTGATGATGCAATGATGCATTAAATACATATTTAAGTTGAGATAAATACCTATCCGAAACAAGTCCAGTTGTCACAACAGATGTGGTTGACATGACATTCCTTCCAGCAACTTCAACAGCATCACAGACCTTGTCTGCAAATGCACACAAAAAGAACACACGGGTGATCAATGATGTAATCAGAAGGCATAAAGCATGATACAACTCTACAAATACACGCAACCATTTTTAGCATTTCATAGTTATAGTACTATCTTAACCATCCACAGGTTATTTTTACGCAGACAAATATCGCAAGGCCATAGCAACATCTTGCGACATGGGATAAGGTATTTATACAAGGAGATCAGATAAGATCAGATTAATTTATAGAAGTAACATCTCCTTCAGAACTTCGGATTTGCATGTAATTCATATATGGGAGAGTAAACAAACTGAAAAGAACAACTTACTGAACCCATCCAAGGTAGCAAGGACAATTTCCCCAGGCAGTAGGCTGAAAAATTTCTTCCCAACTTTAGAATTCACGATCGGGCCTGTGAAGAATCCAGACACTTTAACAACCCCAGAAAGGATTCCAGTAGCCACTTTCTCAGACATCTTAGTCAACTTCTTAACCCTGAGTATAACAGACCATTAGATGTGTCAGCTCGATATAGAAAATACTAAAAAGCAGAAAACACAGAGTTGCAAACAATCCATTTCAAAATTTTGGTAGTTTCATTTATTCAAGTTTGTGCTTTAAGTGAAATAAAAGCAGAAACGGGGAATTTGAAAGAACAAAAATTTTGTAATTGAAAATTTTTCCAAAGTATCCGGACAAGGGGTCTGAATTTTAAGTATGAACCATAGTTCGAATACTTCATGATCTATTTCATATATTCCATGCTCAAGATACTAGAATGAATAAGGCATACAAATTAGATATCGAAATATTAGCTGCCAAAAGTCTAATGCATATCTACTCCAAAAATTATACAGCAGACACATAATTTAGGACAAATAAATTGGTAAATCTTCTATCCAGGAGACTAAATCTTAACTAATGATTCACCTATGCATAAAAACAGGGCCAAACCACGTAGAGCCATGTATATATATAAAATCTAACCTTTTGATCCGCTTGATTGTATCAGGACTAATCTCTGATTGCGAACCGGATCCCATCCTCTTCCTCAGAAATCCATTCCCCCACTTCAAGCCATCCACAGTCACGTCACCACACCACAAAATCCCCTTAATCAACTGCCCTGATCCCGCGGCAATCATCCTCGCCACAGAGCCGCTATAGTCCTCCACATTGGGCGCCAACGCAGTCCAATAAGCCCCCGAACTCTTCCCCATTAACTCCCTATTCTCCGCTGACTTCAGCTCCTCAGGCGACATCTCCTTGGCCACCATCTCCCAATTCCCCATATTCTTCACCTTTTGCACCGAAAAACAACTGTAAGTCTCCAACACTTTATCCAATTCCTTCAACAAATGCTTCTGTCCCTTTGTAGCAATCGTCAGCCCATAGTTCAACACCTCATGATGAACTTGATCAGTCTCGAGCGAACCATTTTCGGGAACCCTTAGAGTGAAGAAGTAATGAGAGTCGTCAAGCTTAACGGCCGGCTCATCTTTGGCCAAAGGCCATTGAATTTCATCACCAACACGTGCAAACACAGCAACAACATTGTCGCCTTGCGAGAGAGACACTATATAAAGCTCACCGGAAGCAAGCTCAACGCTTTGTTCTCTTTCGATTAAGTGGACAATAGCGCCTGGGATTTTGACAAGAACATGCTCGGACGGTGGGGCGTTGGCGGTGATGTGCGAAACGGCATCGTCTTCGGGGAAGAGATTTTCCGCCATGTCTTTCATGTCAACCGAAGGGTATAAAGAAGACGGTGATGAAGAAGCGGCAGTCGAAGCAGAAGCGGCTTCTGGGTTTGATAAATCGACTTCTGGGTAAAGTGCTTTTGAGGGGTTTGAAGAAGCCATGATTGAGTATTGACGCTGATGATGATCAGTTACTTTACTTGAGACTTTGGGGCTTACAAACGTTTTCGTAAAGCTTAGGATCGAAGGAAAATGAACGGGGAAGGAAAATGGGGACCGTGTATGATGACGTGGCGGAAGGAGAAGTATCCGCGTAATAGACGTGGGCTGTTGGTCGTCCTGCTGAAGTAACTGTTTTGTTTTCAACAACAAAGAAATATCTACCTCCCGCGCTTTATTCATATTCGTTTCGTAAAATCCTTTATTTAGGTTTTTTTAGTAATTTCCTTTATTTAAAATCTTTAGATTAACAAAGTTACTAGTTTACAAGAAACTGAAAGAGATTTAATTGAACAGAAACACGTGTCCTTATTCGTGATTAATCAGATTGAGATGAAACGTCATATTGGATCACTAATTGTGACAGGAGTAGCGCATCTCCTTTATTTCTTTCTTATAACAGTAAGTAGTTGAGGAGGCATACGCTTGTAATCACAAAGAATGGATTCCATAAATTTAGACCGGCTTGAAAGAAATTGAATTCTTAAATTATTACATCACAATTCTTTCTTCAAATATTATGTTTAGATTTTCCTCCGAATCATACACCCCAAAACTTTGAAAAGAATAAAGAGAAATCTATTCTAATAAATAATGGACAAAATGTTTTTGTCTCTAATAGGTATTAAGACGTGATTTAAAAAATGTGAGAATCATCCAATTAAATTAACATCTTAAAAATTATATTTAAAAAGAAATTACTTTACAACTGTTGTACATTATAAGTATTTTCATTTTCGTAAGATCTTTATTATTATTATTATTATTATTATTATTATTATTATTATTATTTGGATAAATTTACTAACATATACCTTTACTCTGACTCCGAGTAACATAAAATTTGATAAATGTGAAGAAAAATTGTGAGTTTGTGACCATTGAAAACTAGTTTGTCCAAATTCCAAATTTTCAATCAAGACTCAAAGTGATTTGTAGCTAGAGGTGGCAGAAAAGCCCGTCCGGACTGGATCTGGCCCGGACCCGGCGTGTGCGGTCCGGATTTTATGAATGCAAAAAACGGACCCGGGCATTGATTTTCAATGCCCGGTTGCTTCCGGGCACGGGTTCGATCACAGCACCAAGAACCCGGAACTCGGACCCGTGCCTAGTTTTTTATTAAGTAAAAAAAAAAGAAGAAAATATAAAACCGAAAATAAAATTTGCTTTGCCCTATTGCCCCCAAAACCGAACTCTAAATCACGATTGCAAGTGAACAACGCAGCACACAGGCACACACCCTAAAATCTCCGAATCGGCGGCACCTCTCTCCGTCTCTCCACCAGTAGCCACCACCCACTAGCCGCGAACCTCTTACCTTCCTTGGTCAACTCTATTTCTCCTCTCAAAGCACAGTCGTCCCGTCACATAGCTTTTCACTGTTTGATTATCTTCTCAGCGGCAGCCACCAAGCGACGGTGTCAGCCATCATAGCTGGTCTCACTCCATTGTTTTGTCACCTTATCAGCTGCAACTCCACCAACACAACCACGACCCATGATATATATGTATATCGACCGTAACAAGACGATAATGTGTTGAGTTGTTTACAGAGAATACTCAAATGGGTTTGCTTGGTTTCTCTTCTCCTCTTGTTTGTTGTCTTTTTCTGTTTGGTTTTGAATGCAGCTTCGCTTGTTAATGGAGGCAAAACTATCAGTTTTTTCAAGAAAGTTGAAAAGACCATGGACATGGCTGTATTTTTATTTCCAGTGCATTCAACTTTGAAAAATGCGGGTAGAGAAAACCCGTAAAAAAGCTCGTGTCCAGATAGTGCCGGGCATATACCCGGTCCGCATAGAAAAAATCCAGGCACGGTTCGGGTCCAGGTAGCTATGTCTGACATGCGGGTCGGTCCCGGGCAGCCTCAAACCCGGACCCGACCTGCACTTTTGTCATCCCTAGTTGTAGCCTAGCTTTGTCTAGCCCATCTTCAATACAAAGCCCAGCTTAAGGCCAGGAATAAGTCCTCTTGAGCCCAAGCCTTCAATAAATGGGCTGTCTCAGCCCATTATTTAAAATGTTAATAACCGGAAATAACCGTCTGACCCGCAATCGAAACACTTACAAAGTCTTCAACTTCTCATCAACACTCAAGGATTTATATGCTTCTAAACACGATCAAGAGAACTCCTTTTTTATGCTTCCAATTCAATAAGTGCTTTATTCCATACAAACCTCAAGCTTCTTGCATTGATCCGTACAATTCCAGCAAACTTTTGAGTAATCATTTCAAATCAGGAAAAATTAAAGAAGCAGAGAACCTGTTCGATGAAATTCCTGAGAAGAATGTAGTATCATGGTCCATTGTGATTCATGGATATTCTATAAATGGGTTTCACGAGAAATCCATGAAAGCTTTCTCCCATATGATGCTTTCGGGTTTTTTACCCAATTCTTTCACTATGGTTGGTGTTCTTGTTGCGGCAGCAGGCTTGCAAAACTTGGAACTTGCAAGATCTATTCATGGGCTGATGGTGAAATTTGGGTTGGAATCTGATGTAATAGTTGGTACTGCGATGCTTGATGCATATGCAAAATGTGGAAATATATTTTATTCCTGTAAGTTGTTTGAAGGACTAAAGAACCCATATTTGGTTTCTTGCAATGCAATTGTTGCTGGGTTTATAAATAATAAACTTTTTCAACAGGCAGTTCTCTTATTTAATTTCTTTCGTGGGTCTGGTTTGGTGCCTAATGCTGTGACAATGTTGACGGTTATTAGGGGTTGTGTTGCATTAGGGTCAAGGGCACTTTGTGAACTAATCCATGGTTTGACAATTAAGTTGGGCCTTATTTTGGATGTATCTGTTAATAACTCTGTACTTGACATGTATTCATGTCTGATGGATTTAGATGCTGCTATCCAAATATTTAGAGAGATGGAATGCAAAGATGTTATCAGTTGGACGAGGATGATGGGCTTGTTTGTCGATTTTGAATATGCCGGTGATGCTCTAAAGATTTTTAGGGAAATGAGAAAGAGTAGGATCATTTGTGATACGGTTGCTCTACTGAATTTAATCTCAGTTAATGCAATTTTGGGAGATCTGAAGAGAGGAAAACAACTCCATGCACAAGTTGTTTTGGGAGGCCTTCAATCAGAGCTACGCCTTTCAAACTCTATCATTGCAATGTATTCCAAGTGTGGTGATTTAGATTCTTCCAGATCTGTGTTTAATCAGATAACAGAGAAGAGTTTGGTTTCCTGGACAGCAATCATTTCAGGATATGTGCAGAATGGGTGTGCAAGAGAGGCTTTGAACCAATTCATTAAGATGAGACAAGAAAAAACCGATTCCGTTGATTCAATAACGTTAGTCAGTATTCTCACTGCTTCTGGTGAGCTAGCTGCTTTAGAGATCTGCCTGCAGCTCCATGGTATTGCTTTTGAAGCTGGTTTCCCACGGTATAGATCAGTTCAAAACTGTCTTATATCGTCATATTCAAAGTGTGGGAATGTCGACCTTGCCTACATTGTTTTCGAGGAGATGGGTTTTCTTCGAGATGTTGTATCATGGAATACTATTATATATGGTTATGGGGTTAATGGCCATGGGGAAACGGCTCTTGCTCTGTACCATAAGATGACGGAGACTGGGGAAGTCCCTGATAGTTCAACCTACCTGAGCATTTTGAATGCTTGTGGTCATGCAGGGTTAACAAATGATGGATTAGTTATTTTCAATCAAATGATAGAAGAAAACAAAGTGAAGCCAAGCCAAGAGCATTATGGGTGTGTGGTTGATTTGCTTGCTCGAGCGGGCTGCTTATCAGATGCAAGTGGGCTTGCTGGCAAACTTTTAGAAGGGATGGGCCCAAATATTTGGAGGGCTTTGCTTAGTGGATGTGTGCTCCATGGTAACGTGGAGCTAGCAGAACTAGCAGCGAAAAAGGTATCTAAGCTTGACCCTGGAGAATCTGGTCAAGTTGTGCTCCTTTCAAATGTTTATGCATCAGTTGGGAGGTTTCAGGATGCTGAAGCATTGAGATCGGGCTCACAGAAGAAAGGGATAATTAAGATTCCAGGGATTAGCTTTCTCAATAGCACATCACATGACTTCGGTTGATTATTCTATCCTTTTAGATTAGAGGAGAGTTTCTTTCTTCTTATGGACATTCACTATGTCTCAAGACTTGATGAAGTTTCTGTTGACATAAGCGCCACCAGAATATCCCCGTACTACTGGCAACTTGATTAACCAGATGATGGCTGAATCTGGGTTTATTATTCATTATAGTTAAAACGTATCAAGGAGAGAAGCTTTGTATAGAATTCCAGAATTACGAATTTGAAGATGATTCCATTTGTTCTTCTTTAATGGATCTGATATGGCTGAAATTAATTATCAGCATTTGTAATCATAGCGATGCTAACTTTAACGTACCCTGCTTCATCATGAATGTATTCTAAAATCGTTAAAAGCAATAATTTCCTTTCCTTTACTTTTGCTTCTTTTTTTATTTTATTAGAAGAATCTTGTTGACTTTATATTCCACCGGTTTGGTATGACAAGATGCTAGCATAATTAGCTGATGTGAAAATTCATTATTAAACTAAAGACTTTGGTTCAATCACCTATTTGATATTTACTACCGATTACATATGCTCATGAAAGTTCCTGTGATTACAAATCCCGGTTTAGTTGATTGAATTACGGAGAATCTGAGGATCATAAAATTACTTCGGTGCTATTAAATTTAATTTCTCTGCTAGGAAAACTGTATAGCTGTATCTGTTGAGTGCTGCTGAGGACTACTAGTTCATGCCTAAATGATTTATGGGCAAGTCAGGGACATGATGCCCATTCTTTCACAAGATGTGGATAGATATAACTCAGAAGTAGTATCTAGAATCCTGGAAAACTAATTAGTTTCTGTTGCTAGTATACCAATAATGGCATGGATAAGCTGCTGTAGATAATGCGCATCTCATCACGGGAAAACTATGAAATACAATAATCCTAAGTCAACCCAGCACAGCTTATCTTTTAACAGATCCACTAACTGCTTAATTTGGTGTTCTCACGGTTTTCCGATGAATTAAGAAATTGATCTTGTCCATGAGATGCAAGGCACGGCGCCAACCGGCAGCAGCCCAAGTACTAGGACTAAGTTCGGCCTGAAATGGCTTATTAGCAAGTGAGGTGCAGAAAAACAATAGCGGTCCACAAAGATAAAATGCAAGAACTATAGCCCAAGAAAGAAAGCTAATACATGACGGAAATGAAATACTAACTAGGCAACCCAAGAAGGGGGTGAATTGAGATTTTAAAATTTAAGATAAACAAACTATACAACAATTTAATCTAATGCCTTAATGGAATAAAAAATAATAAATTTAACAAAGCACAATAATAAGAGAGTAAGGGAAGAGAAAACAAACACGATTTTTACGTGGTTCGGTAATCTTCGCTTACGTCTACGCCTCCAAGCTCACCTAACTTGATGATTTCACTATCCAAGCCTCCCAAGGCTTCAAGTTCTTTATAATTGACTTTCAAGGTGTCAATGAGCATTTACAATCAAGAGATTATTTCTCCAATCTCTTCACTCCAAGTGTTTCTCACACTTGTACACTCACAATTTGATGAGAAATAAAAATTACAACAAACAACTCTCTTTTAGAGTGGATATACAAATGATAGCTCAATGAAGATTTAATCTATGATGATTTACGAAATTAAAGCTCAATATATGTTGTGTGCACTTGTTTATACTTGCAAAGATTACTAAAAATGAAATGAATTTGAGTTTACATAATTTGAGCTCGAAAACTAGCCGTTATAGACTTTTTAGTGATAATTGCCTTGTCGCTTTGTGAATCCAGTTAGACGCTTTTATGTTACTGTTACAACAAATATTTGAATTTTGGAACATCCGGCATGCCGCTTTCATTCCAGTAAGCTACTACCCATAATTTGGCTTGCCGCTTTGTAAAATACGATTAGCCGCTCTGCTACAATAACAGATACAGTGAATTAGTTTTTTAAATTATAATTTTACCCTAAACTTTATAGAATTATGATATAGCCCAAAATATCATAAAACTTTATACAAATGTCAAATTTAAGAACTTCTAAATAATACTTATTATTCCCAAAACTTTTTAAAATTATGATATCCCCAAAACGCTATGAAAATTTTCACATAAGTCATTTTCTAGAATTCCAAGCAATACTTGTTGGTTTCAAAATTTTTAAAACTCTTTCAATTAGACCATAAACTTGAAAAACAACTAATTTTATAAAATTATTTTTCTATTAAATATAAAACATTTATAATGTGAAAATAATAATTTATTTAAAATGTATAAAAAATAATTTGAACTTTTAAAAACTAAATCATTTTAAATTTGATTTATTATCATCAAAATCAATATTATGGATACATAAATGTTAACAGAAAAATCTTTATACTTTCTTAGTTCATGCATGAGGATAACTCCTAGCTTTAAAGATGTGGGCACGCATTCATTTTGGCATACTTTGGTTCAATGTGCCTGAATAACATTTTGGAATAAAAAATGTCCACTTCTCATCAAATTCTAGCCATCCAAGCATGTCTCGTTCAACCCATTTGCATCAAGCATCATTTACTCACACCACATAACCTGGACTTTTCTAGCATTTTACATGGCCTAACTATTTATGTATATATATACTCTTTCAGTCCTTTATTTTTGTCGATAAGGCTCTAAACGATGAGGGTATCGGATACTCTAGCATCAAATTGGAACTCTGTCTGGGCTGCTAGTATCTTGTTCCTCAAGTGCTTCCAGTTACAACTTTCTATAATGTCTCTTTCTATACTTTCTGCAGTTTTTGCTTTCATTATCATATCTGTTGCTCTTCTCATCGATACAGTGGTCGTACTATTCTGCGATTCGAGTTCAGTATCCCTGAAGACATGTAAAGGAGGCATATGCTGGCACAGGCCTTGTAGATTCTTGTATTGTTTCTGGTGAAAATATGATGTGGTCACCCTCTCAATTATCTGTGGTAAACTGAATGAATTTCATTGTCTTATAAATGAAACATCTATATCTATATGACTATATATGATATAGCTTCACAAATTGATGCCTCAGTATCAGCTAAATACCACCCCCAGATAAGCACTTATTTGTAGTGATTTATCTTTTAAAATAAAAATCCAAACTAAAAACTGTTTATGAAAGCACTTGTTGTCTCCACTAAAAGCCAAGAATTTGATTCGCATTTAGTTAGGTTAGATCACGCCCAGAGCAAGACACCAATTCAATTATGTGGTTTCAACTTGCACTTAAGCTCGTTAGTCAAATAAGTTGAAAAGATTGGTGTATGCTTGTAGATTATTTATTTGCACTAGGAAGCTTTAGGTTGCATATAATAAATAGAAATAATAACATTCATTAAGCCTGATTAATTGCTGCTCAAGTTTTTTGTTTAAAAAGGGGATGATCCATTTTTCGATAAAGTTTTGCAAGATTCAATAAGATTGATTTAATATCAAACAAATATTTAAACCGACACAAAGCTTTAAGTAACTTGGAAGCAAATGGTCCTCCCTAAAGTGCTTTCTTTCTTTCTTTCTTTCTTTCTTTAATTTATATAATTTTTTTTCAGCGTACATGGCTGTCCCAGTAGCGCTAGCGCCTAAGAAATATCGAATGGTGGGTGCAAATTAACGCGGGAATGACCTACCAAATTTGTATCTTATGACTTATATAGTTTCGAAGGAAGCTGCAGTAATATAAAGCCATTTCATGTTAGAAGTATACAAATTAATTATACCGGGGGTGTCCTTGTGGTCTTGTCTCTCTCTCTCTCTCTCTCTCTCTTTATTTTTATCTGATGTGGTACGGGAAGTGGATTAAAGCATGGATTATTTCGTTCGTTGGAGGGGCCTGAATATCAATCATTCAAGATCCCTTATGCCCGCGAAACCCTCTGAACAAACAAAAGAAAAAAGAAAAAGGGAAAGGAGAAATTGAATTACATTATGAAATTCTTCCGTTTGAAAAGAGAAAAGGATTAGCTGTTTTCTCTCTTCTTTTTCTGGTTGAAAACATAAATTTTTTTTTATCTCTTGATATTATTAATAATATGTAATTATATTATAAAATGACAATTCATTGTTGATTGAGATTATTGACAATTATATGTGATTATAATATGAATTTTTCTTTTTTCTTTTTTTAATACAAAACTTCCCACATGAAACAATCAAGGAAGGGATGATATTCTAGGAGAGAATGGATAGAACTCGGTATTAAAATAATCAAATCTTAAAAATGCGTGTGCACTTTGAACAAGACTAAACCAATAGCAAACGGCTAGTGAATCTTCTATATATTTTATGAACAAAATAAGAGGTCATAAAACACAAAGGGCAACGTGCGTGCGTGCGTTTAGTAACTTGCATCGCATTAAAATATTGTTTTTTTTATTTTTACCAGTTTCTCTCCCTGCCCAGTCTCTAAATTTGTGGATCAGTGGATGGTGACCATAATGGAGGAATTAAAACCATTGGAGATAAAAAGCACAAGAAGCATTTCAAAGTACTTTTGGTACTTCTAAAACATTTCTAAATAACCAAGAATATAGTCGTAGCAACTAGCAAATGCCAAGGGACAACACTGGCTAGAAAAGCAACAGAAGATCAATGAAGAAGCCTTGCTAAATTCAACAACTAATCACTGTTACAGTGCTTGATGGGAGAACCCTGCTCTAGCAATTAGCAGTAGCTGCTGGTACAAAAAGCAAGTAAATATGTAATTATATGAACTCAAAACAGCAATCATTTCTTATAATTGAGTTTTTAAAAGCCTATACTTTATGTAAAGTTGAGTATATAAACTTAGTTCAGTTTATACATACAACATACATCCACTTAACTTGAAAGAGACAAGTACTCCCAACCTCTCTACTTCTATCTTGCCGAAAGTGAAAAAAAACACAGTGCGCACACATTACAAAAGCCATAAAAGCAAGTAGCTTCTCCTACAAGTTACCTCATCCAGGTTACAGAGGGTCCAATTGGGTAACCACAAGTGGGCTTCGAACCTCGTGCTTCCCGTCAGACCACGATATTGACCCGAACGCAGCACCAGAGTCATTCAACACCAAGTTCTTGCTATCAGCAGTTACCGTCACCACAAAGCTGCTCTTCTTAACACCCTCTGTGAAGACCAATCTTGATGGTTTCACAGTCACTGTCACTCCTTTCTCCGGAGACACAACTTTCACTGTATACACAGCATTTGGCTGACCAACATTGGTCACGGTTCTGATAAAACTCTTGCTTGAAACTCCCCTGGATTGTGTCGAGAACAATGCGGCAATCGAAGGGTAGTTCAAATTCTCGGGCCTTGGCCTTTTAGCCGGACATCTCGCTGGTATTCGTGTGATCACCTGAATTAACTTTGGTCCATAACCATTAGCACATAAAAAGTTAACATAATCATCATTGGTAATATCATAAACCAACCCTGGATCCATTGCTCTATCAAGATTTACATGGCCGGCACCAAAATCATACGGGGTTGATGCATTTCCAGTAGCCTCATCAGTCATGGGCTGGTTGCTATTATCAACTATACTAGCAGTAGTCATCATAGCAGACCTTATAGCAGCCGGACTCCAATCCGGGTGAGCTGACTTAAGCAAAGCCGCTGCACCACTCACATGTGGGCATGCCATTGATGTACCAGACAAGATATTAAACTCAGTTTTCCTCAAATCTGAATCCAACCCCGTCGGCCCAACAGCCTCCGTCCAAGCAGCAAGAATGTTAACACCGGGAGCAATCAAATCCGGTTTAAGAATCTCCGGATTCAACCCATTTGGCCCCCTGGCTGAAAACGAAGCCACCACAGGTGCCGGCTTGATTCCGAGAATAGTCCCCTTGAAATCAATCGTAGCCGTCGGATTAGCTGTTGAAGAAATGTAAGCTTTAACTGCATCACCTTCATCAGAACCAAGGGCACAAGCTGGTAAAAGATGAGCATCACCAACTAAGCCTTCGCCGTTGGATATTCCATTGGCTAATATCATGCCCACGCCTCCAGCTTTCTTTACAACTAAACCTTTAGCCACTCTCGGGCTACTTCCTCTATCGCAAATTACAATTTTGCCCCTCACCAGATTAGGATCCAAGGAATTTTCCATACATAAAGAAGCTGATAAAACCCCTGATTTTCCCGGGTAAATTAAAGGATACATTTTCTCACTCAACGGCGCACCCGCATATAGAGACACGCCGGAGAGTCTCCTTCCGTCACCGAGTCTCACCTCCGCGGGGAAGTTTCTGTCTATGGTTCCGGCACCAACGGTGACAATCCAGGGAGCGAGATTAGTCACTGACATCCCGTTCGGGCCGTCGTTTCCAGCCGATGACGACACAAACACACCTCTCGAAGCGGCGCCATATGATCCGATTGCGATCGGGTCGAGATAATACGGCGAAGAAATTCCATCACCGCCGCCAATTGAGATGGAAATGACGTCGACTCCGTCGTTAACGGCAGCGTCGAAGGCAGCGAGAATGTCGGAGTCGAAGCAGCCGGCGTTCTTCCAGCATACCTTGTAAACCGCCAGCCTCGCCTTCGGCGCTACTCCCTTAGCGACCCCGGCGGCGTAACCTTCCATGCTCGCGCGGAACGCGTGCCGTCCTGCGGCGGTCGACGCCGTGTGGGTCCCATGACCATCGGCGTCCCGCGGCGACATGAACTCTACAGTCTCATTAATTCCACCGCCAATCGGACCAGCCGACCCCCCCGCCGCCTCGTGGCCTTTCGAAAAGAACCTTGCTCCAATAATTTTCTTATTACAATTCTTAGCAGTGAATTTGACTCCAACTTGGCATACCCCTTTCCATTTCGAAGGAATTGACCCGATATTCAAGTCGGAAAAGCTTCGTCGTTCTGGCCAGATACCGGTGTCGAACACGCCAATGATGACGTCGGATCCGTAGTCGGATTCCGACCAGAGGCCTTGCTGGTTGCGGAGGCCGAGGAACTGAGGTGAGCGGGTGGTGTGGAGTTGACGGCGTTGGTCCTCGATGACGGCGAGGACGGAGGGGTGACGGCTGAGGGAGGCGGCTTGGTCGGGGGATAGAGTAGCGGAGAAGCCGTGGAAAACGGTGTCGTATGTGTGGAGGATTTGGACGGGAGAAGCGAACTCAGAACTATACCAGTGATAGTGCGTCGGGAAAATGGACGGCTTGGATTGAGAGTCGATGCGGAAGATGAAAGTTTTGACGGTTTGATCGGTTGAGAGAGTTCGAGTTTGGAGGAACGAACCGGAGAGGAGTAAGAAAAAGAGGAACTGTAGGGGGAGCGAACTGTAGGGAATCGCAGCCATGGGAGAGAGAATGATGGTAAAGAGTGAAGTGAGGGAGTGTGTGTTGGTTACCCACGGAGACGGAGGGATATAATACGGATACTGTCCTTCTGTTTTTGTTAATCGCGTTTAATTAATTCATTAATTCAATAAATTCCCTAATTTATCATATGGGGTAATTTAACCCCGTATCCTTTACTTTTAATGTTTTTCCAAATAAGGCCATAGTTGTTTTCGTTTGAACCAAATAGGTTGTTGACTCCTACAGGAATAATTAAAGTACTGTTAATTTATTTTTTGTTCAAAAATAGTAAGAGAGGACATGAATAAAAAAAGAGAGAGACAAAATAAATGATTAATTTTATTTTTATTGTTTAATCAGACATAAAATTTATGTTTCTCTTTTTATTTATTTCCATTTCATTCTCTTTTCTTTTTTTCCTCTCCTTTCTTTATTTTTTTTTAAACCAAACATGCAATTAGGCATATTTGGTTGCATGATCAATATGGGATTGAATTTTTTTATCCAATTCTTTTTGTTTTTCATAGTTTTTCTTTTTCTTTTGCAATGCTTTTTTAAAAAGGAAGTAAGAATTATTATATTAGTAATATTTTTCTCCTATTTTGGTTTATTTGTATTTATTTAAAGTTAACAAATAATTTTTCTTCTGTCAAAAGTGCATATTTGTGTTTAGTAGCAGGCATGATTTATTAGAATTTCTGGGTATATCATATCAAAATATGTTATGTTTTGACTAATGGTAGGTACATATTTAATTTACTTGAAATGTGTTAGGAATTTATTTGGCACAAATTGATATAAACTTCTTGCATGAGCAATTGTAAGAGTTGAGGGAGTTCGATGTTATTATCCCCCCATCTCAATGATATATCCGCGAAGTGCCAAACAGTGTGGTCCGTGTGGATATATATGATTTTGTCCGCGAAGGACGAACTGCTGAGTCAGTCCTTAATTAGCGGGCCCTTGAGGATGCGAAAACGACTTCGTATTGATTGGGACAAAATCAAATAAAGTAAAAGTGTTCTTTTTTTTTTTAATTTAATAAAGTAATTTATTCTTGGAATAGTAATGTCGCGGTGTCGCCCCAGTGCTGTCCAGGAATGAAAGACAGGATCACCGTTCAATCCAATGGGAGCTAATCATGACCGTCGATGCAGGTCCTACGACATGTATCATAGAACGATTGTACCCTTGATCATCAATCAGACGGGAATCTAAATAATTGTGATTGCCTACAAAGTGATTGAACAGGCTTTTCAGTCTTTAGGCATTTTAAAGTGACCAATTTTAGCGATGGCAATGGGCGGAGGGGAGAGATCCACATATATTCTGTCTATTCGAATAATAAAAAGAGATGTTTGAGACTGCTTGCTTATATTATCAACACAAAAATTGTAACATAATCTAAATTAATTAAAAACATTTCCAACAAACTAAATTAATGTCGTCGACATGATAAGATAATTTATGACATTATCCGAGTCTTTATATTATCTCTTATTTTATATTTTTTTTATAAATATTATGATATTTGGTATTTACATCACAATGTAAACTTTATGTGTATTCACCATAAATTTTAGAAAATATAAATTTAAAAGGTAACGAAAATGGGAATTTCATTTATTTCTCGTTCGTTCTCTGAATAAAATATTGTGCATCAAATTGTCATCATTTTTTTCTTAAATAAGGAATTAAATATAAAATTATTTTCATATCCTTTCCAATTGAGAAAATTTTCTCATTTTCCTATTTCTTTAAAACTTTCAGCCATTTATGGTGACCGGCAAATATCACTAAAAAAAAAAGTAACCTTTAGATAGAATAGAGTCTGAGTCGCATTTAAATGAAATTTTTTTTTCTAAATTTAATTTTACTTGTTTAACTTAATCAATGAAACTTGTTTTCAAGGCAATTAATGATTTAATCCACGTGCTTTCAATTTTGCAATTTTTTTTTATTTTGATTGCTTGGCACATTGTTGGTGTTGTTTCCTCACGATACACCATACACGTTTCAAATTATAAGCACTACCGGAACCTAATTGTTTTTTGACTCGTGCTGATCATCATGCAAAATTCAACTTTCAACAACCATTATTTGAAAACTCGCATATTGATAGTAGTGCTTCAATTGTTCATGAATGTTTTTGAGTAATTTATAATCATGAAATATCCATAATGGGTTAAATTAAATTTACCATGCTTCCATTCAAATGGCAATAAGTGCTCAATTTGAGCATAAAGTAGTCACACGAGACATAAATACTTCATTTACATATGCATAATCTATAGTATGGTATGAATAATTCATTTACATATGTTTAATTAATAGCATGGTAGTACTTATTGCAATGTGCAATAAATGTTCTGTGTTGCATTCTTCGTTAGAGGTTGGTGAAACCAGACTTGGAATCAAAATCGAATTGTAAGTTTTTTTTTTTTTTTTTTTACCACGAGGTATCCTGGGGAGGGTCCCAACTGTAAAAGACACTTTTAAGCATGTACCACAACCTAGATTAAAAGTTTCCGCTCGAACCGAGAGGCACAAATTCTCCCAACAAAGCCCGTATCAATCAGTTTAGTTATTATTATTATTATTATTATTTTCTTTTGGTTTTTTTTACCATTTCAAAATTGAACTCGAATTGCACCAATCCAATTGATTGAAAAATTCTTAAAACATTTTTAGAGTCTTTAAATTTAATTATGATAATATTAATTTTTTTCCTGACAATTAATTTAAATAAAAGTGTTTAAAATGTACATATAAAAATATCTCGCGAATAAATTAAAACAAAATCGATTGTACCATGTGATATAACAAAATGTGATGACTGGTCGTGTTTTATATAAATATATAAAATCTCATGATTTTGGAATGTTAGACCGAAAAACAAAAAAATGATGGATGATTCAAATCTCCGAATCCCAATAATCGAGGATTGGTTCTACACGCGCTCTGGAGGCGGGTGAACAATCGTCTCCCTCGTATGCAAAATTTTACTAAGAGTACGCTGACCGAACAGAACGGTCAGAAAAGAGTTAAACACAGGGTTCTGCCTTAGGCCAGGTGGATATTCGCAGCAATCACGCTGATCTGACGGCGGAGATCATCCTTGAACATGCTGTTATCATTAACTGGCCCACAGTTCAATTAGATTAACGGTGAAGATGATTTTGCCGTGAAGATCGTCCGCGTGGTGAACATGTGATCATTCTGTTTCATCCGGGTTGGGTCCCCGTTTCCAGATGCTGACATCATCTTGCTTTTCTGAGATGGAAGAAGTGTCTGCTGTTGGAGAGGGTCCCCGACAATTAGTGCACCTCTTTCGGAGATAGCGGTGCGGAAACTTGGACTCTTGGACGGGGGAAAAAGAAAAAAAGTACCAAAAGTTATATCAAGTTACACAAACTGCTCTCGTTGAGAGTCGAACTCAGACCTCCCGCTTACTAAACGGGTGCTCTAACCAACTGAGCTACGAGAGCTTGCAGTTAATGGTTCATTAAACAAGTAATAGTCTCTTGTCCTTTAATGCGTCATTTTGGGCCAATCAAGAATTCAAGCTGGCAGGGCTAGCGCAAATTCAGGCCTTTGGGTCACTCACAAAGATAGCACCACCCCGTAAGTTTTTGGCGTTTCATATTTTAGCTCTAGCTAGGGATGGCAATGGGCACCGCCCGCAGCGAGTTTGCCATTACCAAATCCAAACCCGTACAAAATTTAAATTACCAAACCCACCCGCAACCCGCAACGGGTTTTAATTTTTTTAAAAAAACCCACCCGCAGCGGGTTTTAACAATTACCAAACCCGCAATGGTATCCGGCGGATTTTTTGCGGGTTTCCGTATTTAAAATCACAAATATTTAATATATAAATTTATAATAATAACCTCAAATTCCATATAGCATACTCAATTTTATATTTAAACAATGTCAATGAAAAATTAAAATTTCCACATCAATTCAATACAAATTCTCAAATTTAATTATAAATTACACAAATCTATTTAAAAAACACAAACTAGTATCTAAAAATAATAATTACATTTCATATTATCATTTGAAATAAGATCCAAGAGAAGATATTCATTTCATTCACCACCATAAGCACCCATCCAACACAATGCCTATAATAATAATTAAGATTAATATTTTCAAATAATAATTCGAAGGGAAATGCCTTTAGTTTTCTTTAGGTTATGATTTTCGAATAAGATATGGGCCACATACATACATACACAACTTTGAGTCTTTGTCTATTTAGTAATTTGATTAATGACATTATTTTCTTTATACATTTTTATATTTAAATTAAATTAAAAATATTTGAAAAAAAATATTGCGGGTTTGGTGGATATCCATGCGGGTATCCACCGGATATAAGGTTAATACCAAACCCACCCGCATCCATGTGCGGGTTTTAATTTATAATACTAAACCCGCCCGCAACGGGTAAAATTACCCGCAACGGGCGGGTTTTGGCGGGTGGGTTTGGGCGGGTTTGCGGGTACAATTACCATCCCTAGCTCTAGCTAATCTTTTTTTTTTTTTTGTTGAATTACATGAGACTAATGCTCAGATTACAACTCATATTATATGAGATTTACAACTAATATTTATAATCAGACAATTACTAGGTCTAATTTAGATGAATTCTTATGTAACACTGTCCAGATTTTACCCTCTCTAATATTCGAGGAGTATCTACTCCACTCACATTTCGAAAGGGAGTAAACTACATTCACTTAATAATTAAGGAAGAAAATAAGCCCCTACTTACGTTGCGGGGGCTCGAACCGTTGCACTCACAGTTGTGAGTGCAAGGTTCTGGCCACTGGACTAAGGCCCAGTTGGTTAGCTCTAGCTAATCTTGAATCAGCACAAAGTCTTTTCGCATGAAACCTGATTCTGCCACCAATACATTCTTATCAAGAAAACCAATTTAGAGGCCTAATCAATAGAAAATACAATAGTAAATGTCTCACCTGGATTATGTGATGCCTGTCATTCATGACCGCGGTGGTTAAAACAGCCCAAAGTTGCTGCGAAGAACATGAACCTAGTAATTACATCTGGGTGCTTTGTTTTTCCCTCTTGGTGAATAGAAGAAACTGATTTGGGGTGATTGAAGTGAAATCTATGAAAAAAAGGGGGGGAAAAAAAAACAATCATTAGAATCACTGCCCTTGAAAATCATTACTAGAAGGGATATCAACGAACTGCAGTACCAAAATTCTTTGAAGAGATTAAACATAATACCAGGAAGAATTTTGGGCACATTTGATGTGCATCATGTTCTCTCATGGGTTGGGTGCCAAACTGCACTCATTGTCTTCAATCCCTTATTTCACTTCTATCAATTCGATACTATTTTTTTTTTTCTCTTTTTCACTCGACAATTCAATTGTTCTTAATAATTATGTTAATTATTAGGATTTAACAATCATGCTTTTCTTATTGGCTCTAGGCTGTACCCATGTTTGTAGTCCTTTGGCCGTATTGATAAATTCTTAATTTGCATGTACAATAGCTAGAGAAATGAATCCTTATCCGTTATAAATTACAGTTCATACTTCATATCATGTCCGATAAGTACATCAGCAAGGTTAACCTATTATGTATATCATAAAAATAAAAATAAATTATTATTATGGTGATGAGTCATTTATGGTCATTAGGTATGTCATATATGTTTTAAATCACGTCTTTTTCAATATCTTGATTTTACATTTTCAGAAAGTAAGATTATATCTTAATGATGCGTCAATTAATTTCATAATACGACTTATGTCATGTGTCATATTCATGATATAATTTGGTCAATTAATTTCATAATACCACTTACGTCATGTGTCATATTCATGATATAATTTGATACAATCGTGATTGATACAAACTTTTTTGGTTCATGTCAATTTTTTGTCATAGAATTTCCGGTATTCATATTTAAATATATATAAAATTTAAGTTCTCTTAGAATGGGTAACATCGAGTTTGCTTCAGAATTTCTGAATAAATCTATTGGAGTGAACATAACAAGCTAAACTAACTAAATTAATTTCAGGTTGATTTTTTTTTTTAATTTGTTGTTCAATTTGATTCTGTATCTTTTTGCATAGGCGTATTCTCTCTTGACAAATTCATATCAACCCAATGTAAAGGATATAACTTAAGGCTTATTCGTGTAGATTCATTAATATTTTAAATGAATTCGCATCTAAACACATGTTAATTAACCTTTCTCTGGACATGTTACTTAGACTAATCATTACATTTATTGTGGTGCTATAAAACGATTTCGAGGCATCTAAATACATAGAAAAGTCTCAATAATTCATCTTCCTCAGAAGATGCTTTGTCCTCCAATTAGCAAACAAGGGGCATAATTATTATTATCACAAATTAGAAGATTAACTTAACTTACATCAGTGCCCTAGAAAAATGCAAAAGAAGGTAACAAGAAGGAGAAAAAGCACTTTTGATTGGAGTTATTAACCACAAAATGGAAGCAAAAAAAGCACTTTCTAGCAGCTTGTTCTGGTTAATTATAAATAATTACTTGGCCCTGTCCATAATCACATCAAATCCCATCTCAGTTGGGTCAGTTGCTTGGACTTCGTAGTGGATGCCATCAAGCACTCTTCTAAGCCCATCTTTTGAAGTTGCATAAAGCATTTTTGCTCTGATTCTCGACGCTGTCGGGGCCCTGTTCATTATAAAAATAAAATAAATTAAATTAAATTGACATGATTTCTTAGCCAACTGATTTGATGCGGAAACTAATTGACGGCTGCGATTTACTTTTTATAATGATTAAAAATTTGGTGGGGTCGATTGATGATTCTTCACTATGCTTCTGAATCTGAAATCACCAAACTTGATATTTTACCTATTTCAGGAATTGAGGATGCCCCAGTAGTTTGTAATCTCATCATTTGCGACCATTTTGGCCTTGTAGCATATGTGAAAGTATTTTCAGAAAAAAATAAAATAAAATGTATTTATATTTATTTTGTAAAACTTGACTGTAAACTTGAAACTGCTTTATACAAAATCACTCTAAAAAAAGCGTTTGTGCAAAAGTGCTTTTCGGCAAAAGCAAATTCCGCAAAAGGGATGGCAATAAATCCTAGAAAAAGCATTCAATCTTAAAAAAGGAAAAAGAAAAAGAAGAAGAAAAAAAGGATTGCTACTGCTTCCTTATGCTTTAAGAAACGTTTTGAACTTATCTGAAATTGTTTTTGACAGCAGCGAAAGCACTTAAAATGATACCCTTTATAACAAGTAGCAAAAAATGTACGTAAAATAACAACTATTCTAAGATCAAAGAGCATCTAATATGATATGTGGTACCAAGAGAACAAAAAATGCGAACGAACCATGCAATGAAGAAGATCTTGCTCTTCCGGCAATTATCAACGGTGACAAAGTCGAAATCAAACACGGCGTATCGGCAATCATCGTCCGGCAAGGACGCCGCGAGGTCTTCGTATCCTTCGCCGGCGCCGCCGACCTTATCGACGGTGACCAGTTTGGATTTCTCATCAATCTTGAACACTATGTACCTGTGCACTTTCTTCCATTTCATCTCCATGAATGAGTTCTTGCACTCATCGGCCACCCACATTCCCGTTGTTGCCTGAAACAAAAAACAACCCGAAAACAGAATCATGAATTTGATCCCAAACTTGAATGGCAAGGTTAGAAGCATTAAAAGGAAACTTAAATCACAAAACTACCATCTTGAAAGCCATAGCCATTGTTGCTGAAATCTTTTTGTTTCTCAGTTGTTATTATAATTGAAGCTTGGTTTGCAAATGATAGCGTGGCATTTGGTCTCATATAAAGATGTGGAGTGTTTAAAGGCCACTGAAGTTTATTAATATTACAAGATTGGCCCTACTAGATCTATGTTGTGCATTACTATTATTATATTATCATTAGGAACAATTAACTTTTTTTTTAAGGCAAAAAATACAGTATTCTTGTTTATTTGAGTCAAATCTATAATTAAGATAATTACAAAGGGGAAAGAAATGAGTTGGCATTATAAATGTGCATGTAAATTTTGAATACCTACTTGGTTACATCACTTTACTGCATTAAATTTATTGCTATAATAAGTAATCTTTGTTATAGTATTTGATGCTTTATATGTCTCTATCCAACAACATTCCAACTTTGTAATTACAGTAGCACATACATTACATAAACTTTTATCGGTTATGACTACACACATATTCAATACTCAATTACTCACATCCTATTTAAGTAATTAAGCAGGAGTTGTTAACTTTCTTTGGTTACACTCTTGCTAATGTTAATTACTCTCTATACACAAGTAGCAATCTTATCCCAATTACCCATCCTTTTCCAAATCATTTCCTCATCGATTTTACGATTTTGTCAAATGATGCATGTATTTATTCTACTCATTACAAAATTTATAATATAAACTCGTACATTTGAAGGGTCAGTTGACTTTGTTGTAATGAAGAAATAATTAGTTATAAAAAAAAAGGTACTGAGTGTTAATGGTTAGGGATTAAAAAAGTGATTTATCAACTAATGTGCAGTTACCTACGAGTTCACTATTAATAAACTTATTTTAACACAAAGGTAAAATTTAGAATAGCATGTCCAGGAACATTCCCTATGCAGAAAATACGATGGTCCCATCTCGGATCACACACTTACATCCCCATCTCTCTATTTTTCTGTTCCTTGAAAGAGTCTTTGCTTGAAAGCAAAGTAAAAGAAGAAGATAAGCACTTGTATGAGACATCAAAACAGAAGATGGGTTAAAGGCCAAAGAATAATATACATAAAATGTATACAGTTAAAAGCTTTTCTTGGTATAGATGAGTCAATGCATCTACACCAATCGCATTTACTTGTACAGGTTCTGTGGCCGACTTGGTTAATATCAATTCTTTGTATATAATTTTCAAGACTCCATATCCCCATGCTTGAGTTTTCCCACAAGTTTGTCTAAGCATATCTGATAACAATCCCATAAAATATAATTCCACGTGGATTTAGCTAATGTTGGAGATAAGTGTGTGCGAGAAAGTACAAGCACTAAAATCTAGCCAAATTTGGAAGCACGAGAAGAAATATACGTGTAAAGCGTGACATGTCCCTCAAGTGGGTGGGTCTCCTTAGCTGAAAACACGACCCATCTCTATGAGGCCGACGTGGAGTTTTTAGAATTCAAGCCTCTAATTCTCACCGGGTGTTTGTGATTGTGGCCAAGGAATGTGAATAGAATAGATTTGTTTTGGTGGGTTTTGCCAGTTAGTTCTCAACTTCTTGTTAATGGAAGTTACGTATTCGGTGGTGCAGCTTAATCATCTTAAAGCAAAATGCGAAAATCATATCTGGGGTTGTTTGATTTGTAGCCTATCATGAGAAACACAATGGTCCAACATTAGTAGCTAGCCTTCTTGGGATTTGTTCACGTTGCTACCCGTGCCTGAATCAAATCATCGACCTATTATGGAAAATGCAGAGGTGAAAGAAATTTAGCCTAGCCTACCCTATTACTTAATAGAGGGCAGATATACAATACAACGCATAAGAGCCAAAACTTAGGGGGCCAAGAAAGAACGGGGGAAAATTTTGAGAATTAAACTGGAAAAGGTGATACCATCCAATAGTGGATTGCACTCTCTCTTTGACAAGACCGCAGAACCGGCTTGTGACTAGCACATTTCGCCATACAAACTCTTAATTATTACACATAAT
Organism: Citrus x clementina; assembly: GCF_000493195.1. Classification (NCBI taxonomy): domain Eukaryota; kingdom Viridiplantae; phylum Streptophyta; class Magnoliopsida; order Sapindales; family Rutaceae; genus Citrus; species Citrus x clementina. The sequence continues at coordinate 1,106,819 of NW_006262022.1, forward strand.
TGAGCTCGTTGATCGATTACCGCATTAGCCCTTTTTTTTGTTTTGTTTGCTTCACTCGTCTCTCATGTGTCAAGCCTGAATTCTTCAGCTTCAGCCAGAAACTAACTTATGACAGAGAGAGAGAGCAATGAAAATATGAAATTACTGGTGACAACTGCCCATGATTTTGAGCTAAAAAAATTTGGATTAATTTCAGCTTCCCATCCTCATAAATTAACTATATTTAAATCACTCCCTTATTTTTAAAAACTTTAAATTATCCTTATAACAAAAAAAAAAAGAGGTGAATTGGCAAACTATTTTTGCCTTCTTAAAAAGAGGGAATCAACTGAGATGATGATGATGATTATGATGATGATGATGATAATAATAATTTTAAAATAACCAATTCACAAAATGATAAATCAAGATTACCAAAATTTTTGTAGCTGCTGGCATTCAGCCGACCCAGTGCTAATGAAATCAATTATCAAATAATCACCTCAGAAACGTAAAGTGAGTCGTGGAGTTTAGGTCATTAAACCCATCTGTTACTATTTTCTTTAAAAGCGAAGATAAGGCATAACGCCGATATAGTGATGGAATTCAAACCTTCGAGACCTGCAAATGTACTTTAGAACAGAAAGCAACAATATTTTTCATCAAGGTTCAACTGGAACCTCCCGAGGTTCCTTTTACATCTCTTCTTGTTTTGACCACTCAAGAGAAACATGAGAGTTTCCTGGATACAAAGCAACTAAGTAGCAGGAAGAGCTGGATTCTGAAGTTAAAGCCTTGGCTTGAAGATTCAGCAGTATCACTAATGCCAACTTCACTTATCATCCTTTGGGGGTTCATCTTCTTTCTTCTTCTGTTCAGATGACTAAAATTTAAATATGAAAGAAAGGAATAAGTACCCAGACGCAACATGAATTATGGATAACTGGTAATTTGGTAAAAAGCGCTAAAACAGAAAATACACACATGTACACGCTAAATCAACTCGTCCTTGTAAGTTTAAGTATAGAGGTTTCAAGGACACACCTCAGGTTGACCTTGAAGAGATGCAATCAGATCTTTCACCGATGGATCATTTGGGTCAACTCCTGGAAGCTGCAAAACCAATAACACGTCAGGACATATTCATATGCCACAGTTTGCTGCATGAAGTTCATCAACATAGATGAAAGTACACTTACTGATGTAAGGATGGATGACACAAATGACTGATCCCCTAGCACCTTGCTCATATCTGATTGGTTTGATGGATCTTTTGTATCATCCTGCATGGACATTTGGAGAGCTGCGAGCAATAAAATAAAGGGATGGATCAATACATATAATTAATATAAATATAGAATTTTGGAAGCTTTTGAGAAATCAGACAGTCATGCACAAGTTTGACAATAATCTCAAGCATGACAGGCCAGTTCGCAAGGTCTGCAGAATACTTTGAAGTCAATCTCATGATGACTAGGGTGATACATATAATGAGAGCTTAAGATAGGAGTTCCAACAGCAAGACAAGAAAGCCACTACCAAAGCCGTGCAATTACAAAATAAAGGTTGTATGTGTATGGGTAAGCTTTTGTTCAAGGAACATGATTCATCCAATCCCATTATTTGGCGATTTAAGAGTTATGCATATTAGTTAAGAGTTCAGAAATCCAAAGCAAACCAAGCACAAAACATTACCATACAGACATACAAGTTGCCCCACACTAACTGCTTGTAAACTAAAATTATCCAAAACCTTGAATTCCTCATCTTAAAATTTCCAAGACAGACAGGAGTACAAATAAACCAAATACCCGCAAAGATTGAGAGAACCTAATTTAGGGATGTTTTTTAGATCCACAAGGGCTGGACTTCAAAATAGGTGATTGAAGTTTGAACCCACATACAAGTGTCAAGTGTCAAGTGTCAAGTTGAATGCATAGGCGATGACAACAACAAAGCAACACAAATAATTACACAGCCACTAGTAAATCAAAAAGCCCCAATAGAAGTAGACATACCCAAGGCCAACTCCTTATCCTCATCAGTCGCTTTTGACGTATCAGCATCAGCCATGGAAGTATCAGATACAGAAGTACCCATGGACATTGCAAAAGCCCTCTCTAGCAAAGATTTCTCTTCATCCTGTCACAACAGTGTTCAGAACAGATCTCAAATGAAAGGGTTGTTCATGCTATATAATTTTTTTTTTAAATGTTAACGCCTGGAATTAAGAATAAATAACACACAAAATACAAGTGCAAAAGTGACACTAACCATTGGATCAGCAGTTTTCTCAGTTGTTTCTGCTGCTGTATTGTTAGTATTGTCAGTCATCGTTGCATCCTGTGAGTTGGATGATGGCTCCTCCTCTTTCCCTTGTCTGGAAGCTTCATCAGCAGCCCTTTTGGCAGCAGCTTCTTGCCTTGCTCTCTCCTCTTCCATGGAAACCCTAAGGGCAAGAGCCAGTTCAGGGTCAATGTTGGGGTCCACACCAAAATCGAAGTCAGAAACTCCACCAGCTGCAGCTGCCGCCGCTGCTGCAGCAAAGCCACTTCCTCCTTCACCATCAGCAGTGAATACAGGTGAGCTGCCAGAGGAATGGAAAAGCATGTAAGTTGATATATACACTAATAAAGTAGAGGAGTTTGATAGGATCCACCTTATTTTTCAAACAACGATACGTTACATCACTTTTGTCATAGCTCAATATGGTAATAATCCATCTTTTGAGCTTTCTATTATTAAAAGCAAAATTTTTCCAGACCACTGATTTTATAAATATTGTTATTTCCCCACTTAAATTTTGTACTAGCTCATTTGTTATTTAGTAATTAATTCAGACTTTAACTTTCTAGTTATTTGAAATAATACTAGTCAATTTCTACATTTTGCCCTATAAATGGAACTGAGGCCGCAAGGAAAATGGGAAAATGTCATACCTTATAAGTACATCAGAAAGAGCATTTGGACCAGTAGGAACATGAACTAGATGACTACTATCATTGTTATTAACTGCAGCAAGAAGTGCTTCCAATTTCTCTGGCTTCCCATCATCATCTTCACCAAAATTAACAATATCAATAGCCACACTGTTCTTCTTCAATTTCTTCCCAATCATCTCCATTACCTTCCTATCATACTTAACAGGACTGCAAACACGGGGCAAAAAAGAAAGTCAAATGTCAATAAGCATGAACAAGCAAGTAAAAGAGCCAGCAAAGCATACCTTCCAGCAAAAACTATAATCCTTTGACGCTGGTTTTTGTTCTGCCGATGCTTAAGAGCCAACTGAGCAACCTGGATTCCTGCCGCTATGTTCATCTCACCCCCAATATCAAGTTCTGCACCATAAAGAAGAAATGAGGAGAAAATTTTTAATATCAAACACCTAAGAAAAGATGAGAGAATGGTCATAATACTCAATCCATTAAACGGAAAGTGCATGCAAATTGAAGTTGCTTATATCTACTAATGGCGGCAATGCTTCAGAAAAAAGTGAAAAACTGCTAGACCTAGAATTAAATTTCACATTCCTTCTTTGATAAGCACAGAAGGAAACATCAAGCACTTGCCTTAAAAGCTAAACCCCCAGTTCATATAGGTTATAGTTTATACCCATAAATTGTTTTGAGACAGAATGCATATAACTCTAAATTTTCAATCAACAAACCCAACAAATTGTGACGAAAATCCTAACCACATAGTTCAAGGTCAAATATTTGTTTGTCACTTTGTTTAGCATTCAAAACCCTTGTAGACATTAGACCCAAAGACAAACTCCTGCTAAACCCTAAATTTTTCTGATTTCTAATTTCTACCATTACCGAACATACATAAACAGCACAACACAACCTAGTTGTAAGAACCCAATTATGAGCTCACATAAAATAAACTCATCAAAAACTCGATCACAATGAATGAATACAAATAAAAAAACATACCATGCATGCAAGCTAAAATTTTCCCAAGATCAGTTGTAGGAGTAGTCAAAACACGAACCCCTTTGCCACCCATCGTCAATATCCCCACGGTATTCTCCGGGTTCGACTATTAAAAATGGAACCACAAAAAATAATAATATTAATAATAAATAAATATCCCATCGTCAATATCCCCAATTTTTCTTAACAAAAGGAAAAATCCACAAGAGATAGTAACATAATAATGAATTTTACTTGTGTTTTGGCTCCACAAATAAGACTAACGGCGTCCGCTTGAGCTCGTAATCGTGACGGAGAGTAATCGCCGTTTCGCATCCATTCCGAATTGTCAATGCATATCATAGTCGCCTGATTTTATTTCAAATTTGAAAACAATTGGATCAAATTTTAGAAAAATTAATTGAATAAAAAGTTAATTAAAGACGAAACCCACCTCGAGAACCATGGCTTTGATTGAATTTTTTAGTACGAGAAGACGAGAGTATGCAGAAGAGCTTTGAATCGATTTTTTATGTTCAGTTTGGGTTTTGTGAGCTGCTTTGCTTGCGGCAGGGGCTTTGTTGAGTTTGGGGATTTAAATAGAGGTCCTTTATTTTTAGTTTATTTGTATTTTTCTCCCAAGAAGCCTAAAAGCATTTTTATTATTATTTTTTTCAATTAAGCCGAAATCCGAAAGAAGAGATAAATGAAAACACACATCCTAACAGAGAAATTAATGATAAATAGTGAATATAAAATAAGTTATGACGTTATTTTAAATTTTATGCCTAAATAATATGATAAAGGATACTCAAAATTAACATATTTCTGTAGAGAGATTATTTAGATAGCAATCATTCCCATGAATTTGCACCAATAATTTTCGACCAATTTGATTTAAATAGTCATCGTAGTTCAAGTTTTGAAAAAGAGAATTACAATTATTATCTTTATTTAAATTTGTTTTATTATTATACATGTTTTATTCACTTTTTTTTTTTACTTTTCAATTGAATTATTTTCATTTGGTTTCAAAATCATACACTTGAACGTTTTATCCAATTAAATTATAAATCATTTGCAACTTAAACGAATTCAATAATCAATATACACTTCAATCACAAGCGAGGTTGGGTAACCATGCAAACATAAACCTATCTGAACTCTGAAGCAAACAACCAGTGTAAATATGCACGGCATAAACCTGCTTCAAAAACTCTGCATTCTCCGGACACTAGAAGTAGCCTGAAAATTTTAGCTCTTTATTGAAAAAAGCCTGGGAAGAAAAGTTAACAACAGAAGGTATGCACAATTTGCCAACTGCCCCGCGGTTCTAACTTATTGTACACAGAACAACAGATTAATAACAACAAATAGTCAGATTAATAACAACAAATAGTTCCGAGGTCAAGGAAATTCAAGATGGATATTTATACACCGAGAGCTGCGGGAGCATACGTCCGTCTGTGGTTCCTGCTGATAGGTAAGTGAACATAAACCTCGTGCACCTCTGGTTTGTAGACCTCCCCTCTGTCTCTGTCAATGGCATAACAGACATAAACAGTTTCTATTACATTGTCCAACACATGGACAAAGTAACCCAGCACAAAGATCAGCAGCACAAATGCTAGGGCAGCCACCAGGTATGAGTAGATCCCGAGATCTCTCACTCCCTTTAAGATAGCACAGACCTGCTCATGCATATTCAAAGTCAGGATAAAATGGGAAAACAAACACAATGTTTAACGCAAAATGCAGCAAGAACTAGCTTATGGCATTATGGCAAAATGCATCAGGGCAAGAGGTACCTAATCTCAAGAGGCTGATATCAAAGCATGCATAATTCCAATATAACATGCTAGACAGAATTAGCCAGCCTGACAACATTCTCACAAGCTAGACCAAAATCATCAGCAATGCATATAGAGTATGACTAAAAATCACCACCACAAATGAAATCTTGTGAAGTATTGAACCTATACAGATATCTCATGAAATTATGGTGTAACAATTGTCCTAGCTATCCAAAATTAAGATGAGCATTGTCATACAATTGGAAAAGAAGAGCCACATACTTCAGCCCTCCTGCAAGGATTCCTATCACCTAGGGATGAAAATCTATTTTTGACAACAGATTATATAAGAATTGAAATAACAGAGAAATGAATAATCTGCTCACCGCAATTGTGTATACAGCTGAAATGACGAAGATTATTCCAGCTAACAATCTAGTAGAGACAGTCTCCACAAAGACAGCAGAGAGAAGATTACGCTTTAGAAGCTCATATGTCATCCTTGCAGACGAGCAGTACGCTTCACCAGTTATTGCCGCAAAGTTGATAGTGAACTTGTTAAGAAAATCTACAGCTGACAGTAATGCATTAACACAACACCGCAGGATAAGGTTCACAAATCCAGGAACATCTTCTTGTCTTGCACTATCAACAGCAGCACGAACTATACGCACCATACATATAAGTAGTCCAGACAGGCAAATACTGCCAGAGGAGGGACCAAAGGCGTTCCTGCAAGTTTTCACAACAATAAGATGAGAGGGATTCAACATGTATATGTGATAACCATCAAAGTTGCAGCAATTAAGATGCTTCTAAACAAAATGATGACATGGAACAACTGAGGGAGCGGCAAAATCCATAAAAAAAAAATAATAATAATAAGAGAACAAAAAAATAATAAAGAACTACAACTAAATATCATCATTGATTCAAGTAATATTTTGCATGACCAATATAGGAAACCCTTAAATTTACTATTTAACCAAAGAGCTAGCAGGATGTAACCAAGTTCAAATATGTGTAAAAAGTAAAAGAGAGAGGTAATAACAAATCTTACTCTTTGAATGCTACCCCATCCAAATGTATAGCAGCTGAAAATTGAAATCTAAGTCTATTCTTCTATTGCAAATCTAAGTTTATTTACTGGTACAGAATAAGCATAAAGCTGACTCACAATCCCTCTGTACCTAATTTCTTCAATTTAGTTTAGGGTTAGACTATTTTAACTTCAATTCTTTACTTAAAATTTTGACACAAATTTTGAGCCATTGATTTCAAGCAATTCAATGGTAGATATTGAAAATCAAAGTAGAATTTAAAGATTGTTATTCATCCACCATCGGATTGGTTGAGCCCAATGGTTCAAAATTTGTGCCATAAAATTTAAATTAAAATAGCCCGATCCTCAGTTTATTGTTATCCAATGCCACATACTGCCTGTCTCTATGTAGTATTTAAACTTCATTATCTTCAGGCATGCATTTAATTTCTTTATTGTCAAATGTCATAGAACATATAAAATGATACAGGAAATGATTCAAATGTATTTATTATTGCATCCAGAATGCATGTGAAACAAAATTTAAATCTGATTCATGCAACCAAAAAAACGAATTATTATAACATCTATCCAAACATTAAATCTGCAACACCATGCCATAGAGTTAATTGCCTAGATTATTCAATACATCTATTTATTTGATCATTAACTCTAAGAGCAGTTGCTACAAATTTAAGAGAATGACAATAAGCTAGTACAATGAATCAGGAAATTATTCAAATCTATTCATTATTGCATCCAGAATGCATGTGAAAAACAATTTGAATCTTATTCATGCAATCTAAAAATGAATTATTATAACATCTATCCAAACATTAAATCTGCAACACCATGCCATAGAGTTAATTGCCCACATCTATTTATTTGACCATTAACTTTAAGAGCAATTGCTGCAAATTTAAAAGAATGACAATAAGCTACATTTAAACCAGATAAACTCAACCAAGTTGAATAGTGATAAAAAAATCAGGAATTACCTCAAAGAACTTCTTATACTCCGCTTAGGTTTTGTATCCTCCTTCGAAAAATACCACTGTGCAATAGTCCCACTAATAACATAAGCCTTTGCTTCCACCATTGAAGTCAAAGACCACAACATGGTTAGAATTGCCAGTGCAAAGTACGCAGGCACCCAACTATCTTGTTTCCAAACACATTTATACTCTCCATTCGATTCTTTTGGCACAATCTTCCCATTCAATCTTGCAAACACCAAGAACACAACAATCGGCGCATAATAAACCACTAATCCTAGTGTCAACAAGGGAAGTGCAACAAACAAGCCCAAATTTTTTGACAAAGCATCAGAAGCAATCCCAATTATTTGAACAGTCAACTCGATTCGATGCCAATTAGCAACAAATATCCACACAAGAACTCCAATTATCAGGAACACAAACACCAGCACCAAAATTCGATACACTAAAGGTAATGAATCACTACAGGATGAACTAACGGTACATGCAACAAACCAATAAACATTAATAAAAGTTGGCACAATAACAAAGAACGGAAGTGCCACATATACAAGTTGCTTAGTGTAATGTTTGAGCAACAAAAGCAGTAAAAAACAAATGGGCACGCTTAAAATCAAAGTTATTACAAGAACCCAGATCAAATCCTTTAAAAAATTAGATTTTGACGACGAAAAACTAAAACCCACAAACACCCAATAGTCAAAATTGTCAAAAAGTGAGTCTTTAACACAGGAACCTGAAGAGGGATTGTAAATAAAAGAAGAGGCGTTGTTATAGTTCTGATTTTTATTACATATTGAGAATATACCGAGCCCAAAAGTTGAGATAACGAAGAGAATAAAGAGGATGATAAAGGGGATGTCTTTGAAGGGTCTGGGGCCGTAATTGTAGGTGATCTGAAGGAATTGGGTCGGGTCGGGTTCCGGCGGACTGGCGGCGGAGGGGGTGGTGGGTTCGGGGATTGGTGAAGTGGGTTTGATGAGGAGAGGTTGTGATGGAGAAGATGATGACTCGTAGAAACACACGAGCTTGTTGGGGTCTTCTTCGCTGCTGCCCATTTGAGGGAGAAGCTAATAAGCTAGAAGCTGGAAGCTGGAAGCCGAAAGCAGAAGCAGAAGCTAGAAAGTGGAAGTGATTTTCTCTTCGTGGATTTTGATGAGGAGAAGATACGTCTGTGTTCTTCGTCTTGAGTTGGAACCTGGAAGTGGTGAGTGGCAGGTGTCCGTCTAATTTTCGTCCATTTTATTTTTGACAAACATTCTTTTGTCATTTCACACAAGGCCATTGATATTTGGGGTAATTATTTATTAAATTTGAAATCTTTGTAATTAACAAAATTATAATTTAATTGTTTTCTCTTTTCACTTACATTTGTAATTAGAAATTTATAGCAGCTTTAGATATCCTTCTAAATAGCTAGACGAGATTCAACTTCTGCTAAACATATGCGGAAGACACAAATTCGAAAAATGATTTAACATCTAGCTACAAGATGGTTCTCAAATTTAATTGGTTTTAATTTAAGAGATTAATATTAAAAAACCATTAAGTGAAAAGCATTCATAAGATCCGAGTTTAGGTTATATGCTTTTACTTCGGAATGTTTAGAGATAAGGCCAAACCTTAGTGTAAAACAAAAAATTAGAATATGATAATGTGAAAAATGCTAGCTCACCTTATCAAATGCCTCACAGAGTAAGTGTTGTTTTAAAGTAAGAGTGGATGAAGTCAACAAAAGGCTAATGGACAAAGAATAGATGGCCAATTATTCAGATCAATCGCACCATCAATTAGCCATAATAAAGAATAAATATTAAAAACACGAACCATCTTTCAAGTGGGGAGTGGGAAGCATGTAACATTGCAGAAGCTAATGCATAAATAAGTGAGATGCATGTGGTACATCTTTTGTCCATAAAGAATTCCTATGGCCATGTTCACTTGCATAATAAAATGAACAGCTTTTAGCATTCAATCAGTTTACAAATGGGTAAAGGTTAGATGGAAAATATATGGAAAAAAAATGGTAGAAGATTACATGCAATATCACTGATACAGAAGTGTACGAGCCTACGGCATTCAGAAAAACTGAAAGCACTTAAAAATGATGTCTTGTAGGAATATTTTTGCATTAACAAAGCTGAGGAAGAACAGTTTTATTCCCATTAGAACAATCATAGATGTCGGAAAGAGGTGAGATTTTGTTGCGCTTTTGTTGTATGACTCATACACCAGCAGCTTTCTGTATTTTAATTTTAATTCATTTTTCGTGTTTTTAGGCCTGCAGGAGATGTTGCTAGTGTTGGTGTAGATACTGCAAAAGATCTCCTCAGCTCCGGTCACCGCTTTTTAGATGTGAGGTTGGATCCTGGAAATCATTTTCAATTTCATCAGCCTTCTATTGTTTTACAACCTTGTACTTCATGACTGAAGCATTGACTTTGTTTCCAGAACAACTGAGGAGTTCAACGAGAGCCATGTTCACGGTGCCTTGAATGTTCCATACTTATTCATCACACAAGAAGGTGATTTGGAATTCATAATCTTGCCGAACTTTCAAAATCCCGAGGCTACAAATACTGTGCTAGATGCTAGCTACATTGTTTCTCCAGGCAATGTTTCCAGGAAACAATTTGTGTTTTCTGATTTTCTGGCAATATTTCCAGGAAGAGTGAAAAATCCTGAGTTTCTCACCCAGGTGGCATCAGTTTGCTCTAAGGAGGATCATATAATTGTGGTACGATTGTACTTTTGTTTATTGATAAAATACATCTAGACTCTGTGTCTAATCTTCAAATGTTTATGTTTGATTTTAATGCTGCAAGGGTTGCAAAAGCGGAATCAGATCGCTTTGTGCTTGTGTTGATCTTCTAAATGCAGTAAGATTATTCTCAATATTTGTTGATGCAAAGTTCTATTCAAATCTTTCCGATTCTGTGGATGACAAAAACTGAAATGGAAAGATTTCATGTCATGGAAGCAGGGCTATGAGCATGTGACTAGCATGGAAGGCGGCTACTCTGCGTGGCTTGACAAGAACTTGCCGAAGATAAATAAACCAGCTGCAGAGCTCAAAACTTGTTGAAAATTCTGCCCTTGAGATGAGCATTTTTACTATTGTATACCCTAAGCCAAGGTTGTAATAAAGTGAGCTTGTCACCTCTTCTGATGCAATATTAGGTAGCTGGCTTATTATCAAATGCTCTTTTTTTTTTTTTTTTGAGGGGGGGGGGGGGGGGGGCTGTTGGAAGATATAAGGAAGATAAATCATTTGATTATTCAAGAGTCAGAGCAGTTAAAGTCAACTTATGGCTAAGGTACAGAGAATTGACGGCCAATTATAAGCATCAATCACATTTTGTTGGACACAAGCAATCCTCAAAGACCATGTTCATTTGTGTAAAATAATAATTTTGGGTCTTAACAGAAATTTCCAAATAAGGAGATTTCTCTGGGTAGGTTAAAGTTTCAAATAACCATGGAATGTTATCACGAGCTAACTAAATAAGGGCCCTCTACCGATTTTAGCTTTTAGCGAAGTAAAATTCAAGATAATTTCTAAAAATTATTGGCACCTAAAAGTCAACACTCAGAAGTTTACAATTTGAGAGTTGAATAAGTTTTTTTACATCAAGAGTTACTGTCAACATTGTCTATATAAACAAAACCTGCGCTTGAAAATGATGTTTGTAGGAATATTTGCGTCGACAAAGCTGAGGAAGAATAGTTTGCGTCCTATTCTGTCAATCATGGATGCCATAAAGAAGTTAGATTTCCATCCCTTTATATCAAAACAGAAATTAGCTATCATTGTGTTGCCTTTCTTATATGATTCAACATAGCAGCCTTTGTGTCATTACTTCATTTCTTTGTCATGTTTGTAGGCCTGAAGATGTTGCTAGTGTTGATGTTCATGCTGCAAAAGATCTTCTCGGCTCCGGTCACCGCTATCTAGATGTGAGGTGGGATACTGGAAAATAATTTCATCCACTTTTACAGTCGCAATCATGATTTTGACGATTAAGGCATTAAGAGTAAATGATTTCTTTGCAGAACAACTGCGGAGTTCAAGAAGGGCCATGTTGACAAAGCCTTGAATGCTCCATACATGTCCATCATGCAAGGCGGTAATATTGATTTCTGAATTAAAAAACCCCGAGGCTGCAAAAGCTGCTATCATCTGACTGATGCCCGTAACACATTATTTTGTGCACGATTGTTTTGCCTGACAATGTTTCCTGGAAACAATTTGTTTTTCCCCTGTAAAAAGTAACTCCTTAACCCCTGTAAAAACACAATTTGTTTTGCCCTTTAAGTCCAGAAAGAGTGAAAAAAACCCTGAGTTTCTAACCCAGGTGGCCTCACTTTGCAAGAAAGAGGATCCTTCAATTGTGGTAAAATCTATTCGTCTGTTTATATATCAAGATGAAATCTAGTCTATCTTAAAATGTTTATGAAATCTAGTCTATCTTAAAATATATATGCCTGTTTTCAATGTTGCAAAGGTTTGCAACAGTGGAGGCAGAGCGCTCCGTGCTTGTGTTGATCTTCGAAATGCCGTAAGATTATTCTCAATCTTGGTAAGTTCAATTCAGTTCCTTGCAATATTGTGAACGACAAAAACTGAGTTATAACGACTTCATGGTAACAGGCTTTATGAGCATGTGACTAAGTTGGAAGGAGGCTATTCTGCCTGGGTTGACGAAGGAGTTCCTGGAGATAAACCCTTAGAAGAGCTCAAAATTTCCTGCAAATTCCGTTGAATATTTGTTTACTTTTTCCTTATGCAAATGCCGCTGAAGTGGGTATATACGTTCTTTGGGTTTCTATAAAGCTTTATTATATGCTTGTGCAATGTTTTTTTTTTTTTCTTTTGGGTTGTTTTGCTAACTTGGTTTGGATTGTTTTGCTGGACTTTCATGGATTCAGGCCAAGTTGTAATATGAACAAAGTGAGTTTGTGAAAGAAAAAATCTCAAATTCTTTCTTTTCCGCCATCATCTCACCCCGAACGTATGAACAGAAGCATAACAAAACTTTGGATAATTGGACTTAAAACCTCCCTTCCTTTGATGTAACGGAAGAAAGGTCCCAAAACAAAGATATCAAATAAAAAAGAGATCCGAGTCAATAAATAAATAAATAAATAAGAGATAATTTCCTTTTCATTACATAATGATGAACATGTAATTTGTTTTTATTGGATGGTCTTATTAAAATCATCCCATTTAAAAATCTCTCTCCATGTAAATATTATGCCACTTCATGCAACTTTTTTTAACTTTTTCATCAATGCACCGGAAAGCAAGATAATGACTATAATACAGCATCGCTGTCGCATTCTCTGTTAAAAATCTCTCATGCAACTTCACACATCCCAAATTTTGTAACAGAGAATAATACAGTGGTTGTACTGTATGATGTGATTGAGATTTGTGATTTTCAGCTACAATTGATAAGTGTATTTGATGGTCAGATACAATATAATCATGGTTACAACAATATTTCCAGGAAAAGCCTATAACTATTGGATCTATATCAAGACTAAAGAAATTTCATGAACTGATGAACATGATACAAAGGGCACCAAAAGTGAATCAATTATCTGAAAGCAATTAGCAAACTCGAAACGAAAAAACTTCTTCTCGTTGTAAATACATCGAGGATCCTCACCTTTCCTCATCCCACTTGTTCTTGGGTATCTCTCCTGAGTCAGCAATAGTGACTTTCTTTCTTGGTTTTCCACTGTAAGTTCCAGCTCCACCTTCAATAGCATACACAGTGTCCATGCCTTGAATAACCTTCCCGAAGACGACATGCTCCCCATCCAACCTGGAAAGCGATTCAATGAAAACATACATCAATTCCAACACTCATTAAAAGGAAAATCTGCCCAGCACTCCAATTAAAGTAAGGTAAACTAATCCAACATACGCCCTTACAAAATAACTTACCAACTGGCCTTGACAGTGGTGATGAAGAATTGAGAGCCATTGGAATCAGGTCCTGAATTCACCATGGAAACAACACCTAGAAAGGAAAATCGGGATTTATTCCAGATAAAGCAAGCTTGAAGCAGAAAGTGTGATATCTAAAATTAAAATGATTCTAGAGATTCCAACAAGAAAAAAGTGCCCATGGTTCACAAACAATGCAAATCACACAATTAGACACATTAGATCACCTGCATGTGAGTGTTTAATCTTAAAGTTCTCATCAGGAAAAGTGCCACCATATATAGAGTCACTTCCCTTGCCATCACCACGGACTATATCTCCACCTTGAATCACAAACCCAGATACAATACGATGGAATGGTTTTCCCTTATAGTGCAGAGGTTTCCCACTTGCCCCAGTGCCTTTTTCTCCTATAATCGGAAAGTAACAAATATACTAAACACATTGACCATAAGAGTAGCCGATATTTGAATTATCTGGAACTTAAATGTTGAAAACATGAAATTTAAGAACCCAAAGTACCTGTGCATAAAGCCCTGAAATTTTCTGCAAAAAATTAAAAGGTCAACCTTAGGAATTGACAGAGCATGCACATAAGCAAAGAGACTTTATACCCTTGTCAGTAAATAAACATCAAATATACATGTAACTTAAATATTCAATTTTTGCATATTCATGATTCCAACATGAATCATACACAGAGCAGTCATATAGAGCACCACAATAATGGGATGCGATGATTTTGCATGGTAGTACATATCTACTTGGTAAAAGGCCAAATAGCCAACACATATCCTTACAGCATGAATCATACACAGTAGCAGGGATTTCTAAATAAGGCCTCGACCTTCAGTGGTTTTGAATGAACAGGCTTTCTCAAGACTCACACACTGCACTTGACAATTAAATACTTTTACTGCACACTGCACTGAACTATCAGATACATTTTAGAAAGCAAGTACATCATGTCAGTTTGCAAGCTTATATATTTGAAAGCTTCAATTTCATCAAAATATGAGCTAAAATATTAAGATAATTAACTTGAGAATCTGAAAAACAACCAAATTCTTTGAATTTCAAATAGAGGGTGGCTTTCTCTTAACCAAGAGCAAATTGCACACAAGGCAATTATTTAGTAAATTTAAGCTTCCAACATCATGATATCTAAGTATTCAAACAGAAGATTGACTACATACCAACAGTTTTTGGTACAACTTGGCCATACAATCCAATAACAATTCTACCTGCAAAAATTCAGGCACAAAACTGGAAATTAGTAACGAAGGAGGACAACAGGGACACATTTGAATAATAAAAAACAGTCATATAACAGAGTCTGTGTAAAACCTGAACTAACATCGTAGTGACAAAAAATCAACATGCCATACTTTGCTAATTGCTGTTTTTTTTAATAAGATAAAATAACTTGGCAACCTAACCACAGTCATTCAAAAGTGAAGATGTTAAACCGTACCTAAACGTTGCTCTTCTATATCAACATCCAAGTATACTCTATGTGTAATTTCAAACACATCTTCCTCCTTCTCTTCTTCCTAGAGCATCATCGTAGAGCAACAGATCAGTGCTTGATAGATATAACAAAAAGAATAAATAGTTGAGAATGACAATATTAATACCAAAAAAAAAAAAACAAAAACTCAACCAATATGCAGTATATTAAATAATCATCCATCTTCTAGAATGATTATGATTGTATTTCCAGATCAACCTCATTCTCTGGAGCATCAACACCAGTCAAAGCACTTTGCAAGATAAAAAGATCGCAAGAACTTAAAAGCTCTTTCCAACTGAAACAAGCAAACAATGTGAGAAAACCCCTGATCTCACACGTAGCTAATATTAATCCCAAATAACTAGCAAACGGATGAAATTTCATCAAGTAATAGGCAGTGCAGAGTTGTTTGCCAATAAGCAATTATAATTAGAAGATCAAGCAATAGGCTTAATTGCCCAAAGCAAGGAAAAAAGTACACTTTCTAACATGATCCCTAAGCTCAAACACTAATTTGACTCAAAAGAAACCCCGCATTGACATTTCCAATACAAGAGCCAAAATTTCCTAGAAACCCAGCAACCCCATTTCCTAAATTCAAAACCCCATATCAAATTTCACATCAAAAATACAAAACTTAGATCCGCACACTAACTCATTCACGCATTTCATCAAATGGGTGAAAGAAAAATCAAACCTTTCTGCGACTACTGAAAGCGGCAATGAGAAAGACAAAGATGAGAACAAAAAGTAGAAGATATCGCGTCCGAACGAAGCCCGAGATCTCTCTACGCATCGTTTCGAGGCGTCTCTTTTGCTTTCTCTCAATAAAATCAGCAAAAATCTAAGTTCTCTTGATCCTCCATAGTATCGATTTGCACAAAAAACACAGACAGCACAGAGAGTGTCAGTGGGGTTCTTTAATGGTTGTTGCAGAGTATTATTGTGCCTCCTGCAGGGACGTGAATACTGGAGAGTTTGTGAGGTGAATTATGTAATAAAAATTATTGATTAATCAAAGCAATTTTTAGAGGCTTAAAAATGCTATGATTTTGCCTGAAATTATTGATTATGTCATTAGAGACAGATTTAAGGGTAATTATCATAGCTATCCATATTGTTTGCAAAAATAACAAACAGATTCATAGGTTTGCAACCTTCTCAAATTCATCCCTACAGGCGGCGCGCCATGTCATGCCATTCATGTTTATAACTACAAGAAATGAATAATTACATTAAATAAAGGGAAATTTACAACCATTTACCTGTTTGTTTTATTTTTTAAAAAAATATACAAATGCTTTTTTTTTTCAGCGCGCCACCTGAAGTTTATTTTTTGTTGCATTCGTCTACTTCCGTCTAATTTCCGTTAGCAAATTTAACAGAATGACCTTTTTATCCTTCAAAATTATAATTTAACCCAAAATAAATAGAAATTAGAGATAAATTGGATGGATTTAATTTTTTTCAAAGGTGGATGCTAGAAATTGGAGGAAAATAATGTTTGTTGCTTGCTAAATTTAGAAAATTTCTATTTATTTTTTCTCTTTTCTAGCATCCACCTGTGAAAAAAATTAAATCCATCCAATTTATCTCCAATTTCTATTTATTTTGGGTTAAATTATAATTTTGAGGGATAAAAATATCATTTCGTTAACATTCCGTTAAATCCACTAACGGAAATTAGACGGAAGTGGACGAATGTAACAAAAAGCAAACTTCAAGTAGCGCGCTGAAAAAAAAAATATTTATATATTTTTTTAAAAGCCAAAACAAACAGGTGGACCATTGTAAATTTTCCTTAAATAAATAAAGAAACAATGTGAGCGTAATATTGCCATTAACACATGACATTGGACATCCCTGTTTGAGAGCAATTTGAGAATCTGTGAGAATTAAAGACAATTCCTTTAATACCTGCAAATTTTACATCGTTTTTACTTCTTCTTTTATGAACTGGTAATGAGCCCCCAGATTCTATTCATAAGAGTTTGCTAGAAGATCATGGAGTCTCTCTAAATACTAATTCTCATGACTCTTATATTCTTTTATGTAGCTTCTCTTTTTTCCCTTAAATAAAATTTCGTATACTGCTTTTCCTTAAACATTATACTATGATCTTCTAATGCTATAATTAAAAATCTATTTAGGACTTGGGCCTTCTAACTCTATTTATGACGGGCATTCAAATCGGTTTGACTCGGATTAAATAGAATTCGACATTAACTTCAGTTTCGATTCAGTTTGGGTTGAAGTTTTAAATCCAAACACGGATTGGGTTAACTGAAAAATTAAAACACATATCCATATAATCTAATACATAAAGCCCCAACTCCCAAACACACATTTCTCAGCTGCCTCCTCGCCACTTTTCTTCCGTCACTGCCAAATATCTTCTTCTTTTCTTCTTCTTTTTTTTTTTTCCCTACTGCTGCTAAACTTGTTTTTCTTCTTCTTTTATTCTACCACAACCAGATATTTCTTCTTCTTCCTCTTATTCTTTTCTGATCTCCCATTAATTAATTGTGAGTAATTTCTTTTTTAATTGTTATTTCATTGTTTAATTTTTTTGTTAATTGTTAATTTTTTTTGTTAGTTGTTAAACATAAAATTGTATATGTTAATTATTTTGTTTTTGAATGAGATTATGAGAATTGAACGGAAATAAAATTAGGACTTCTAATCTAAATTGAGCCCAAATTTATTACCCAAACCGAATTAAATTCAATTTAGTTCAGGTTTATAGTTCAAATCTAATTGTGTTTAATTCTCGAAACCGAAACTTGAACAACCTGAATCAAAATCCAATTTACCCGCGTCTAACTCTATTAACATACGACTCAATGTAGTTTGATAAGTATCAGGGCCTTACTAAGTTACATTATATGTTACTTGCGTTAATTCAAAATCAAATTTTTTATATAATTGAGTTGTTGTCTGTCAAAAGACTAATGCTCATGGGAAGCTACTTTTGGGTCAACTAGAAGTTACATTAAGTGCCAAATTTCAGCATAAATTGTATTCACTGAGGCTAGATCTTACATTTTAATAAGTATTGCATATTAATGTTAAAAAGTAATGATACAATTATATATATATATCTGATATAACATCAAAAGGGAAGGCAAAAACCCAGTCAATCTCGAGTATGGCAATGGTCGGTTCCGTCCGCAGCATGTATTTTGAACACTTTACACTCGAGCCAATCTTTTTTATTTGGAATTTAAAAAAATATAGATTTTATGTTTTATAAATTTATATATGTATATTTCTAATTTATTTTATGATTTTATGATTTTTGAATTACTAAAATTGGGCTCCTAAAAATGAACTTTAAATATTTATAATTTCAAATATATATAATAGGTGGACCAAATAAATATAATTATTTAATATTTTTCATAAAGTCTGGATTCCTAGTTGAACCTCAAGCTTATCAAGTGAAGCCTGGGTTTGGTCTGGTCTCATTCTCGATCATCACCCAGGTCCGGGCTAATAGATATTTTTGACATCACTAAATCACATGAGTTCTTGAATGAAGATATTATTTGACTCACATGATTTATTTTTATTTAATTTTTTATTCAACCAATCATATAATGTGACATCAATTTGTACAAGAATTTTTAAATGTTATATTACTTTAATACTAAATAGAAATATAGTATTCTATGATAGAAATAGGATATAGTCATTCTTGACTTGAAAATACTTTAGTAGAAAAGAATATTCATCTTAATATTTTCTTATAAATAAAGGTGACTTATTTAACATTTTAAATTCTTTGTATCCATTAACTACGGCGTATAATAATACAACTACGGAAATATGTTAATTTTGATTAGGGCAGTCCTTTTGTTCTTTGCCATTTTTTCAACATAAGCTTTGTTGTTTGTTGTGTTTGCTACTGCTATCTCTAGAGCAATTCTTGCCAGAGTTTCCAGGTCTGATATTGATGGAATTCGGGGATTGCGATCCAGAGCTGAGACACAGTCTATATAATTTTGGATTTGTCTGCGAACACAATCAACTAATTTTGATGCTGATGATTTCAGAATTGTGACATTTGTTGAGGAAAGGTAATGAAGAATTAAGAAGAAAGAAATGGCTCCCGCTAGTTGCTTCATGACAGCATTACTGAAGGAATCCATTGCTAGTAATTAAAAGTTAGCGTTTTTCTTTCTGTGAAGTTTATACGATTGGATGATCATTACGAGGATGATTTACAGCTAATGTTTTGCTATTTTTGGGTGTCTTGAAAGATGAAAAGGGAATCCAATGTCATCCAATATCATGACTCCGTACGATTTACAACTAGGTCATTAACACTTCATAAACGTATCATTGAATTTAAACTTCAATTTATAAGTTCTTAAGAGAAAAAAAATCCACAAGAAGATTTTTTTTAATGAGATTTTATTTTTTATTTAAAAAGTTACGTCAGCATTGAAGGTTTCAAAAAACTCTTCAAATAAAATGATATTTCTCCCTTTTTCAATATTAAAGAGTAAACACTTCCTCTTCAATTATTGTTATATTATTTTTGTATATCATCGTTATGAAAAACAGAGAAGTGCTATTATTATTATTTTTGTAGAAAAAGTTTTGATTAAAATAATATAAGTTTGTTTTTATATGAAGAGAGTTATTTTTCTATTTGCCAATTGCTATATAGGTAAGCAAATAAGCATTAACAGTCAAATTAAAAGAGTTTTGTTAATGATATTCTAATATTTTTCAACACTCACTTTTTAGTTAAAATAATTATCAAATTATTGTGTCAAAAGAAATTATAAATTATAACTTATTATTTTAAAGGTGAGGCTATTTGAACCTGCCAAATTATTTTCTGGACCCGCTTTTACATTAATTTTTATATTACTAAATTATCCATAAGGTAATTACAATTAAAGACAAACTAATGTTTATAAATAAAATTTTTTACTCTTTAAACCCAGTTAATCTGTATTCATTACATGTAAAATCTTTTTTTGCCACCCATTAACATCAATCATAACTTTTACACTACGTTACTCTTGTAAAATTATCAATCAAATGTCATGTTACGCAATTTTTGTTTTAGCAAATTCAGAAAATGAAAACTTGTTCTTATTTTTTTGAAAGCAATTATGGAGTCAGAGCACAGATTTGAATTTAAAAAATCGAAGAGTATCAACAATCACATATGAACACAAATTCATAATCTTTCAATAAACAGGTAATTATAATGTATTTTGATTTAATTCCACTCTTGTCTGTCAACCAAAATACCCAAGCAATGAAGCACTTTAAAGTTTGTATTTTTTTTAAATACTGATTACACATTAGATTATTGTATTACATAGTAATTTACAACTGCTATAACAGTAGATCATTATATTAATATTTACAATCAGATATATAATTAGAACTTACATTATTACATTAAATTTTATGAAGTACATATCTAGATAAATAACACTCACAAATGAGAAATGTCTCTACTCCACTCACATTTCGCAATGGAGAAATACTTGCAAATAACTCCACACAATCATGCATAATACTTAATTGAGGGAGTTTGATGACTCGAAACTCTACCCTCACAATCATACTTAACTGTGAGAGTAGAGATTCACCGCTAAGCCAAAGACCCATTGATACTTTGAAGTCTGCATTGAGTAACATAAATTTTTTTTTTTTCATGTTACAATAGACATAATTTTATATTGATCTTAAACCATCCAGTTATAGCATAATTAAAAAAAAAAATCTTATTCCCTTAACATGGAACTATGATCTCCTAGGGTAATAGACAAAAGATAAGGCAAAGAAATGATAGTAAGATGAAAACAGTTGGTGGGTGCAGATAATAATTTAACCAAAAAAAGTGATAAATAAAATGAGAGGATATGTAACAATTGGACATTGGAGGTTATTTTTGGGTTTATGGAGGGTTTGGAGAGTAAAATTAAAAATTCAGTGCCTTTAATTTCAATAATGTATAAATTAAGAAAATGGGTCTTACGATAAAAACTGCCTGTTCAAATAGTATGGCCTTCATTTTGATTCACTAATTTCAAAAATTACAAATGTATCTCTTTTGTAACAATAGTCAAAACTTAAACTAGTTTATCTCTACTTCATTTTTTTCCTTAAATCAACTCTTATCTTTTTCTTAGTCTTAACTATAACATTTATCAATTTTTACCTATTATTATCATTTAGAGAATTAGAGTTAGTGGTTTTGAGATTTGACTAAAAAAAGTCTAATAAATTCAAAGTGGCACATAAACCTTTAATGTTTATTTTTACATTATGGGTATTGATGATTTAATATTGTTTAGATAAAATAGGGTTGGATTTATTAATTTTTGAACAATTTCATTTGTTAAATACAATATTTACTTAATGTATCATGACAAATTTTGATATGAGAAGAGATAGAGGGAGACATAATAAGGTCAAATAAATAATTAATTAAATTATATTTCCACAATAAAATTTCAATTAAAAAAAAGTGCATTGAGGAATTTAGTAGGTTCAAATAGCATCACCAGTTTAATTAATCAAGTTGAAAATAGTTGATAACCCCATAAATGTAGCTTCAAGTAACAATATGGTAAAAAGTAATTTTCAACGAGTCAGATTTCTTGTCCCATCTTTGATTAAAAAGAAAAAAATTAAAATTGAGATAGTCGGTATTAGGTAAAGATGAATTTGATACAAGCAATTAAATTTGTGGATTTTAAAATTATTTTTTTTGAAATGGAAGGGCTTATTTGATATTTTCCCAAGGATTATTATTAGAGGTGTAAAAAATACCCGCCCAATCCGTACCCAAACCGAACTTGGGCGATGTGAGCTAGAGATGAAGTTGGGCCAGTCATGAACATCAATTGATAAACCTGAGACCTCGCCCGGAACTCAAATTTTATTGAAAAATATTATAAAATATGTATTATTTTAAATAATTATATTCATTTGACCTATCTATTACACATATAAAGTTTTAAACATTTAAAAATTATAATTTTGTGTCCAATTTCACTGAAAAAATTAAAAAATTACAAAAAAATTAAAAATATATACATATACAATATTAAAAAAATATAAAATCCAGGTACAAAAACTCAACCCATATTTCTAAAAAATACATCCAAGCAGGGTCCGGGTATTGCCATACCCAGATCAAACCCGAGTTTTGCCAACCTAATTATTATCAACCCACAAAATATTAGAGTACAATAAGGCCTACGGAGAATCATATCGTTCCCAATTGTCGAATCGTATAAGTAAAGACTTGAATATGATCCTATTTGGAATTAAGGTGCTGTAACTTTTAAACTATAGCTGCTGTGAAAAAAAACTGTAACTATGAAAAAAAAATTAATAATATATAGTAAATATAAATTTTAAATAATAATTTTGACATAATTATTAAAAATATAATAGATTTTTTATTATACAAGTGAAAAATACTATCAACATAGTTTTCAATATATAACAATTAGTATTTACCAAATATTTTAGTGTTGTAACTTTTAAACTATAATTACCCAATATCAATCCCAAACACACTCTACATCTGTAATTGGAATAAGTTACAACCCTCTCATTGCTTCCTTGTTGGTGTTTTGAACAATAACCTGAGGTGCCTTTTAACTTCACTCCAATGAATAAGGCAATGTCGAAATTGGGCCTTAGTTTTGTCTTGGCCTACTAAATTGTACATTCTTGATTCTTGAATGTGGAATCATTTGGGGCTGGACACAAGGACGACGTGTCACTCACAATTGAAATAAAATTGGCAATATGCAGTATCGTTGGGTTGACTACTTTTTAATTTTTTAAATATTTCATTGCAAATCTATTAGTTTTCTTTTTTTTTAATACCAAATATCTACTAGTACCCCTCTTAGATAAACTATATTACCAAGATCTTCAAAATTAATTCTGTTATAGTTAATTCAAGGCTTTAGAATAAATCCTATCTACCTTTAAATATTTAAAAATAATATATAAAAATTGAATTGAAGACTGGCAAAATCTTTTTTTAGATTTAGTAAAAAATGATAAGGCCTAAAATATGGCAATCGGCTAGGGCCTCAAATTCATTAGAACAGCCCAAAAAATAAAGTCTTCTCATCATTTTTGACATTGAAAGTTGAATTACAAAATAAAAATAGTAAAAAAGGAACCCTTTTCAATATCTCAATTTAGTCAAAATTTGGCAGTTACCTCAAGAGTCAAGTTGAATGTGATCAAAATGTTGGATCTTAATGAGTTTCTATTGTTTTTTCACTACTTTTTGAGGTCTAAGTTATAGATTTTTTTTTTTTTTGGAGGGGGATAAATTGGTCAGTAAGGACCAATTGGTCAGTAAGAACCCAATTTTACTACCATTAGAAATGGATTTGAATTTGATACAAGTGCACAACACTATGATAAAGGTTAGTTATAGAAACGAAAGTATTTCAGGCTTCTTTGAGGAATTCAAGTGTTTGACGCATTTCCAAAAGTGTTTGATGAAACACTTGTGAGACAAAACTTAAGCAAAAGCAGAGCCACTCAGCAATCAGCATTGTAGATCAAGCAAGAAGATGCTGACACATTGCTGATGATTGAAGGATTTTAAGCGATAAGAACAAATGAGTCACCAAGTGAGAGAACGAACAAGAAATGTCCTTTCAAGGACCTGTGGTCCTAAGATGAATTTTAGATTTTTTTTTTTTTTTTTTTTTAATTTGTTACCATCTGGAAATATATCGCGATCCGGGTTCCGCCGAGAATCTAAATGCATATATTTATAGCGCAACTCAAAGGTATATAGGATATAGCTCGAAAATCTACACCTAGTAAAAGAGACATATTTACTCACTAGAAATTATCCAATCAAGAATTTTACATTTTATTAAAGTTCGAAAAAATTATTATCTTATAATCTTGAACCATATGAGTTCTCATATACTCATATTAATATTTATGAAGATATATCGGGAAATTTACACCAATAACCATAAAAATTTTAGTTTTTTCCATCTTAACCCCTCAAACAAATTTCTATCAACATTAGCCATAAAAGAACCGCTGAGACCAAATTACCCCTCTCTCTCATCTCCCTTTCCTCTTCCTCTTGCCTTCTTCTCTCCAGATCTCTACTAATTTCAGCATCCACCTCTTTCTTCTTCTTCTCTCTCCTATAATCCTCGTAATCGTTCGGTCTAGCGGGGTCATGCCCCTCGATTACGGTCAAAGTGACGTCGACCAATGCCAGTTGCGGCAGTGCTACCACGTCGTCAGGGGAAGGTGCGATTGTAGGTGAGGAATGGGGTCTAGTCAGGAGAGAATTTTGGGTGGTTTTGGGTTTGGATTGGGGCTTGAGGATGGTTTGTGGTGGCGCGAAAATTGACCAGACAGTGGTGGTCGTGTTGGTGGGTTTGTCCTCATCGGAGGGTGGAGGTAGGTCTCCGTACAGCCCGCCTAGCATTTCGCAACGTGGCTTCTGATGGAAAATCCCGGGGAATTTGAATTCCGAAATTGGATTTTGGAGGATTAAAAAGCTGATTTTGTTTTATTGTTTGGGTTGTCGGATGAGATTCGATCTGAGGTAGAAGAAGATATTACATACGAATAAGAAGAGACGAACAAAGACGAAAGGACTGGCGAAAACAAACAAATACTGAGGTAGAAGAAGGCAACATGTCGCACGAAGTTTGGTGCGACAGGTGCCTGTCGCACCAAGACTTGGGCCTGTTGCACCAAACTTCTTTTCGTTTGTAAAGAAGGGTAATTTGGGGAGAAAAACGTGTGTTTGGCTAATGTTGATAGAAAAAAGTTGAAAGGGTTAATTGTGAAAATAGCAAAAATTTTATAGTTATTTTTGTAAATTTCCCAGATGTAACCACCTAACCATGTTATCCATAATCATGTAAATGGATTTGAAATTGAGCCCATGAGGCTGAAACAGCTATTCTCATATGGACTCACGGTGATGAAGCAACTATTCACCACTCGGCTTGAATTTTTTATTGAATCATAGATTTTATTTTATTTTATTTTGAGAAATGGATATATAGCCATCATAATTTGCCAAATTTTGCCTCTTATGATAAAGGAAAAAGAGCATTCAGATCTTTAAAGTTTACTTTAATGTACGAGTAAACATACATATCCTCTTTTGGTAGTAGTTTTCATTCATTTTTCAGACCTATATGGTGGTGGGATTGATATCACAAAAGGAGCGATGGAGGAGCAATGGAAAAGACACACGTATGATGTTGACCGTATGGTCCAAGCTAGATGTAAGTTTGTGTTTCCATTCTTGACACTTTGGAGGTCTACCTATGCATTAAGATTCAACAGTTTGGAAGTCCATTTTCTAAACAGTAAAAAGATCAAATAAGGTGGTATATAACTATTTTAACTTAACAAAGGTTCTCATTTTAATGCTTGGAAATACAGTTATGTTAAATATTTATTGAGAGAGATTTGATGTCCTAATGGTCCTATTCATTTCAAATCTGAATTAGCGAGAACCCAATATTTATTCGAGTAGTTTTCAAGTATTATTTTTTTTTAAGTCATTGGAGTTTGAGCTATGAGAAGGTAGAGAACTAAAAGATTAATTTGGATTTGCCCTTCTCTATCATTTTGTAGGAAAACAACAATAATAACATCAACTAATTAAGTAGTAGGCCAAAGGAGAAAAAGACCGATTGAGAACAAGAAAAAGTGTCTTAAGAGTTATTTTCAACATGTCATTTTATGCCAAGTTATTTTCAACATGTCATTTTATGCCAACTCACTTGCAGAACTTTGGGTGTGTATTTTTCTCCTTTGGGTGCTGGCCGCTTCTGCAACGTCGAATTCCCCCACAAATTGCCATGCAACTGCCTTCTATTCAGAAAGAGCATTATTTTATTGGGTATATATAATTTTATTGTAAAGACGCTTTCATTAATCTGTATATATAATACACAAGCACATTTCTTTACAACTTGACAAATTTTCCATCTTAAAATCATGCAACAAGCCGCAAAAGATTAGATTTTTTTTTTAAAAAAAAGAAAAAAGAAAAAAAAAAGTCAAGCTTTTTGGCCACAGAACAAATTTGCAGCCAACCGCGTCAATATCTAAAAGTTTAAAGTTCCAACTTGATAAAAACTAATGATAATGATCATTTTTTATTGGGTAAAGGCATGAAAGACGTTGCCACCATGGGGGGGTGGGGAATTAATGTAACAATAGATTATACTTCAGTCCTTCTTCTTCCCTCGAATCAAAGTGCATCGTACTGGAGCTATACATTGCAAAAAATAAGATGACCAAAATCACCTCAAATGAAACATCCTACAACTTGCAGGAGTTTTTATGTTTATGGGTTAATTGGTGAATCCATCTTTGAATTTTAGATGCATGCAATTTGCAGCATATTCTCAGGAGAAACTGTTAAGACTCCTTTTTTTGTTTTCTGGGCATGCATGATTCATGCATACAGAGGCCGACATTATTTACTCGGTCTAGGGTCCCGTCCCTCTGATCACTTTCCGTCAGAAGTTGTAAAGTTATTGTCACGTACATCTCAAGCCTTTTGTTTATAGATCTTGAATTTACTAACCACAATAATGTAGATGCCAATTGAACTGTGCACAACTGCACATAATGACATAGATTGATCGACATAGCCGCTGGGTTTTTTATCCTTCATTGTTTGTACATATGGCTTGAAATTATTTGCACGGCTTTTCATGTCGGGAAATTGCAGAACAAATTAATAAATGCAGAAGATATTATGGGCGACTTTTTCATTCAATTAGAAAATGAGTAAACTTACAGTCTACAACACATCTCCTTTATACGCACCACCACATATGTTCTTTCATACATTAGATAATTTCACGTATAGTGGACCCATTGATGCATATACACAGCCTCAAGATGATTTTTTTTTTAAAAAAAAAATTTAATGGAAGTCTAAGGATGAAATTTTATTTGTGGAAATTCTGTAAATTGAGGTTTTCTTTTTTAATCAAAATTTTCACTTGTGTTGCCAGTTCCATTAACCATAAGTAACCATTTATCTAGTATCTTTATCAGCCGCCAACAAGTTGAGTTGTCTTAAGCCAAGTGGATTGATTGATTAATCATAATGATTTGAGAAAATTAAACTTCAAAGATAAATTAACAAAAAAATTCAGATATTTGGTTTGTAGACAATCTAATAATAAGTTTTAGAAGTTGGATATAATTGAGGGCACAAGAATGTTCATACTTCATGATATGCAGATGAAATCAATAAACTATTAATTATTTTACACGATTATATTACTCTCATTTATATTATGTAAAATATAGTTAGCTCTAATTTCTCGTAGACTCTGTCGAAATAGTTTTATTATTGGGCAATTCAAATATCTGAGCCCCCAGAAAGAATTATGCATGCCTCTATATAATTAGACCTTGAAAGAAAACTCTCTTTCACAATGTTTATTAGATCATTATATTTCAAAACCATTGAATCTGCCAATATAAGTTTGTTAATGGCTGTCAATTATAAAAATTCAACAGCTCCATCTTAGATGTTTAAAATTTTTTTACCCAAACCCAACTGACAAAAAATGGTGCAGCTTTTGATAGCTACCTTTATTTATTTATTTATTTTTATGTCTAATTTATAGTTTTTGAAACTGGCCCTTGGGTGCAACTTGCAAGTTGAGTCAATATAAAATTAAATTCAGGTGACCCACAGAATTTTAAATTATTCACCATAAAATAAAAAAGTGACCACAGAAAACGAAAATCACGGTGCGCCACATGTGCGAGAAGCAAGTGACTGACAAAAACAGCTTAAAATTAGTTCCAATTTTTAAATCAACCCACTCATCTTTTTTATATTTAATTGTTTTAGTTAACAAAACAAGGCATTTCATCGTAAATGCCTTTTGAGTTATTTATTGCGTTTGAAAATAATGAAATATGATTTAATGGAGATCTAATTCATAGAAGTTGAAAGATAGCTGAAATATTAAACACATTGTCTATTTAACGCGACAAAATTATATAAGAGTAATGATAAATATTTTAATCTTTTTATTTTAAATAATGTGATATTTATTAATCGGTTCATAATTCTTGACAAAATTTAAAGTTAATTAATTATATTATCTCACCAATCAATTGATAAATATCGTATCATTTGGGGTAATTATTTGAGATAAAAATTTAAAATGTCTAGCACTACTCATTATATAAGACATAAAAGCCAATTTTAATTAATGGGGGAACAATAATAAGTAACTATTTTGTTGAATTAATCCTAATTTCAAGTCATTGCCATATTTTTCTTAATTCATTGTGTCATACTGATCATTGTACTTTAAATTTTCAAGGGAGTCAGCCACTTTTCTCTTTACGGTTTTAATTAGTGATTACATTTTTATAGATTTTATAATACAATATTATCTCCATGACATCATCCAAATTTCAACAAATGTTAAGGAGTGAAGAAGATGAAATATTATGAAGGTTCATGATTTTCTCATGATCTGATCATATTCTGAGTAAATAATTCAATCACTGATTGGTTGTTAATAAATAAAATAAATAAATAAAATTAAATCTTACCCATATACTATCATTAAAAGACACATGACAAATTTTTTTTAAAAACTCAATAGTACTCAGATTATGAGAGGATTATGTTCCGATTATGAAACCTTATCTGATGGGATATCATAATTAAAAAAAATTAAAAATTATAAAAATGAAAAAAAAAAATGAAATTCTGAGTTCGAAGCACGAGTTTTAAATTCGATTGGAGATTACGGACCAGCTTTTGCTTCTTGTGTCGTCTATGTTAAGAGTTAAAGACAGCCTATACAAGGACCGTGCCGACCACAGACTCGTAATCTTATCAAATGAAAGTAGTTTTCTTTTTGATAAGCACTTTGGATTATATTGGTGTCAAATTAATGTCAAAGACCGTCTTTTCACTTTTGTTTGGTGAGCGGCTCATTATCACGACTCTCCAGTACACATAGCAATGATTTGAATTTTTTTGCGTTCTGGATTCACATATTCTCTTTCTAATTCAAGTGGCAACTTTTTTTTTTTTTCTTTCCCCTGCAAGTAAAAAATACAAGAGACAAAAAATTAATGAAATTTATGGTGTATTTAATTAGTTTATTTCCATTAATTAAAGTATTAAACCATCTTTTAAATTTGACGGTAAAACATGTAGATTTTCTATGACGGCTTGTAATATGATTTGGTGCGAGAGACGTAATAGAATTAAATTTCATGCTCCTCTCTTTTTATTCAATTGTGTTGGTTAAATCTTTATTAACATAAAAAGGTGGCCAATGCATTTACATCCACAAGATCAATAATTTCGTTTCCTTTCACATGAAAAAAAGGGTAGACAAACATACGTTCGCAGAACCCTGAGTAGTTTCAATGTCATTTTCAATATCTGTAAGGTCGTGAACTTATAATACAACAAAGGACATATGGATTCTTTGATCTCATCTTATCTATAATTGGAAGAGTTTTATAATTTATGGTGATTTCATTTTTTGGTCGCATTTTGGATAGTGGTGTAAATGTGGCACATTCTTGAAAATTTAATTGAATCTTTTTATGTGCTTTATGATATATAATAAAAATAAGAAAAAACAATAATTAGATTTTAAAAGTCTGCGACTTAAATAAAAAGGGTTGTATGCTCCATAAAAATAAGTTTGTGTATCCATTATTGACAGTTAGAGATCTGCTTGTATATTAGGATTCAACAATTCATTTTCTTTACAATAAGTAAGCAAGCGTGGGGGTTTCACACGAGTTTAATTCCCAAGGAGCTACGGAAATAAAAAGATCAATATGAGTTGGATTAGGATTCTCTCATGATCTGATATTTTTCTGAGCAAAAACACACATGCGTGATTGATAGTTAATAAATAAAGAAAATGAAGAAGTTAAATTATATCCATATATTATCATTTAAATACACATGACACAAAATCATTAAAACCTCATAAGAGCTCAGATAAGGAGATGATCTTTATCCATGTGAGTTTACACATCTCCATGTTTTTTAGGAAAACAAAAAAATAATAA
Organism: Citrus x clementina; assembly: GCF_000493195.1. NCBI lineage: Eukaryota > Viridiplantae > Streptophyta > Magnoliopsida > Sapindales > Rutaceae > Citrus > Citrus x clementina. The sequence continues at coordinate 1,137,116 of NW_006262022.1, forward strand.
TATCCAGTAATTAAGCAGGCCAAAAAAGAGAAAGATTCTTTGAGAAAAAAAATGTCTTCAAGTTATTTTCAACAACACGTCATTTTTATGCCATCGAACTTGCAGAACCTCGGAGTCTATTTTTTCCTCTGGTTGGTTCTTGGTTGTTTGCCGCCTCTACAACGGCAAAATCTCCCACAAACTGCCGTGCAGCTGCTCTGTGCTTTAATAAATCGGAGCTGACGATGATCTTTTCCATCTTAAAATCATGCCCACGAGCCGCAAAAATAAGATTAAAGAAAAGGTCAAGCTTTTTGGCCGCGGCAGAATTTTCCAGCCAAAAGCGTCAATTATTAAAAAATCCCACTTGATAAAAACCAACAATAGTGAGAATACCGTCATTGGGTGTCATCGATGATTACGACCTCGTTTAAGCATGAAACAAGCAGGCAGTAGCCACTAGTGACTTTTTTTTAATTTTTGAATTAAACTTAACAAAACAATATGATCTACTTCAGTCCTCCTGCTATGCAAAATTATTATTATTTTACTGTATAAACACTAAAACACAGGAGGTGGTATAAAACTATATAAATCTTCAATTTTAATTTTGGCGCCTTAGCTATGCAAATGCTAATTGAACTATGGACACACGATGACAAGCTTTATCATACGTATACGGCTTAAAATTAATCGTACAGCTGTTCGTGTCGGCAAATTACAGAACGAATTATCAAATGAAAAAGATATTATGGACCACTCTTTCTTTCTTCAATTGGAAAATCGTGTCAACTTATTTGTTAACAACTCATCTCCTTATACGCACCGCATATTTTCTTCACAAATTAGATAATTTCAGTATTTCACGTGTAGGGACCCAGTGATACAGTCTAAAGATGATATGTTTTTTTTTTTTGAATGACAGTCTGATGATGAAATTTAATTTGTGGAAATTTTGTAAATTGAGGGCTTCTTTTTATACTGAAATCTTTACTAATTCAATTAATCAAAGAAAGCTTTACCAAGTATCTTTATCAGCCGCCAACAAGCTGGGTCGTTTTAAACCAAGTGGATTGATTAATTAATCATTACTGATTGGGAAAATTGAACTTCCAAGATAAATTAATAGGAGACAATTTTAACACGATTGGTTTGTAACAATGAGCTTTGGAAGCTTATTAGGATATAATTTACAGCACGAGAATTAACGTTCGCACTTCACAACATGCATAAAATTAATAAATTATTGTTTTCTCTGACTTATTGTATAATAAATTTGTATTATAGCTCGGTCACTATCGTATTGCCCTAAATTTGTATTATATTAAATAGATTTGTTATTGGACAACTGAAAAATCTAGATCCAAACGAACTAGATATATCTCTAAATAATTAGAAGAAAAGCCTCTCAATCCCACAACATGTATCGAGAACTTGAATCCCTATCCACGATTGTTATAAAATGTTCGTCTCCTAACTAAATGAGTGTTTTCTAAACTATAATCTAATGTTAAAGGAAATTGAAATCAAGAACCAAAGTATAAAAAAATTTGATAACAATGATAAATATAATTAAGTAAGAAATCGGCATCTTTGTTACATCATTCTGTTCATAAATCATTGATAAGGGTTTGTTTATACTTTATTGTTGTCAATTTCAAGAAGAGCAATGCTATTTTCACACAAAATTACATGTAAAAATATACAAAATCACTAAAACACAAGATATGTTTTACTAAAAGAGAAATTTTTATTTAATTTTTTAATTATTTTTAACTAAAAATCATCATTCTATTTATTTTATGGAATTTTATATGCAAGTAGCATTTTCCCTTAAAAGAATTCAACAGCTCAATGCGTGATGCTTCACAAAAATTTAACCTGATAGACAAAAGAAAAAGGTTACAGCTTTTGGTAGCTGCCTTTATGGGACCTTGCTAATTTTAATTTTTGAAGCCGGCCCTTGGCCTGCAAGTTGAGCCAAGATTTAAAATTACCCGCAGAATAATTCCAAAAAATGAGCTACAGAAAAGAAAATCAAGGTGCCCCATATGAGCGGTAAAGCAAGTGACCAAGAAAAAATTAGGCGGACTGTCAAATGGGAACGATTATATGTCTACATATATTAAATAATTGTCTAGATTCTTAAAAAAATTTAAAATGGCCTAAAAGTAGTTTCAATTTGTAAATCAACCCACTAATCTTTTATATTATTATTTTAGTTAAAAAAGTTATTTCGAATGTAAATATCTTCTAAGTAATTTATCGCATTGATGTGTGATTATTGAATTATCGAGCACTTAGTTCATAAATGAATAAAAGATAATCGACATGTCGATTACACCTTTTATTGAACACGATAAATTATATTTAAGTACTTATGTTGGTAATGTCCATTTTAACTCTTTTATAAGAAATAAATAAGTGACTACTTTTTTAAATTACACCAACTTTATTGCATTATCATGAATTTCTTAATTGATGGTGCCAAAATTGATTATTACTTCAAAATTACAAAGGATATAGTCACTTTTCTCTATACGATTTTTAAATTTTCACTAATTACTTTTTTTTTTTTTAAAGATTCTATAATACGCTGTTATCTCTTTGGCATCACTCAAATTTTGACATTAATAGGAGTGAAAATGGAATATTATGAAAGATGATAGGAGATAAGTGGTAATAACTGAAAATTCTAGGAAAGAAGTGTAAGTCTCCCAGATTATAATTAAAAAAATTAAAATTATAAAAGCTCTTGTGATTTGGGACCAGGTTTTCTTGTGGTCCATGACCAAAAACAGCTTGCACAAAACCGTACCGACCCCATGAACCGAATCTTATCAAATAAAATAGTTATTTTTCTGATAAGCAATTTGGATTATATCAAAGTCACGTATCAAATACCAGCTTTTGGCTTTTTGTTAGTGAGCGAGATTCATCGCAATTCTCGAGTCCATATCATCGACAGTAACAGTAATGAATGATTCCACATTTTAATTTCTTTGCTCGGTTCCTAAACTCCCATACCGGCATAAAAGTTTTCCACTCTTCAAGTGGCCAAATTCTTTTTTCCTTCTTCATTTTTCTTGCAAATCCAGAATAGAAAGACAAGACTAATGAAATTTGTGGTGTTTTTAGTAAGTTTATTTCGATTAAGTTAAACCATGTTTTAAATTTAATAAATTGAACCGACGTTTAAATTTAAGAAAATGAATCGACGTATGACAACATTCATACTTGTTGAGTTGTGTCCACATTGACTAACAAATAAGAATTAGTTGAGTTTATTAGCAAGAGAGGTTAATCTTCCTAATAGACTAATTTTTTAGATTGGATACTTAGAAATTTTAAGTCAAGTCCCTCAACAAGTGGTATCAGAGATAATTTAGTGTGAAACTAAGAGAAAAATGCAGGACAAGTTACTCCTATAATAAATAGGAGTGTTACTAATGAAAAATGAATAGGATAAGTTAAATAAAATAATTTTTTGAATTAGGATATTTAAATTCAACATTGAAAAATGCACATTTTTAACAATGCAATGCATTGTAATATAGTTTAGTGTGAAACACCTGAAAAAAACATTTTTTCCTCTCATTCACATGAAATTTTAAGAAATCAATTGTGTTCGTTAACTCCTTATTAACATAAAATGATAGTATAGTACGCAACGCATTTTACATTTATATCAACGAAATCAATAATTTGGTCTTCTTTCACATGGAAAAAGGTAGACAGAAAGTTGTTCACGGAATTGTGAAGGACATGAGCTTATAATGCAACAAAGGACATCTTGGATCTTATCTTATGTTTAATTTGAAGCGTTTATAATTTATGGCGATTTTATTTTCTGGCTACATTTTGGATCTTGAAGTAGATGTGGCATATTCTTGATTTTTTTTTTCTAATTTTTTTTTGTGTATTTTATAACATATAGAAAAATAAGAGAAAAGGACAATTAGACTTTAAAAATAGGGTAAGTATTTATTTAGTCTTATATTTTTATTTAAATGTTCACTTAGACCCTACAATTTAAAAAATATTTCAAAACATCCATGTGGTTAAATATATTACATTCGCACTCTTATTTTTATTTCCTTTTATAATAATACATTTGCAAGTTGCAATAATATTCTTAATATTAATTAATTTATCTATGAAAAAATTAATTAACAAATTAAATAATAAATGTCTGCGGGAAAGAACTAGTCTTTTCTGTACTTGTGCAATAACCTTGCTAATAATTAATTTATAAATAAATTAATATCTCTCAAATTAAAGTAATGTTGAATATCCTTACAACAATCTTATCAATAACTATTTATAACTGATTAATTTATGAAATTAATTATAAAAGTAAAATAATAATTTAAGAATTTATGTTATTTACATTTAATTTAAAAAAATATAATGTTTCATTAATACTCTCAGAAATATTGTCGTAAGAGTATTATTATACTCTCAGGAACAATATAGTTCGTCATTTCCTTTACTTCCCTCCAGCTACATGAAGTTCACCACAAAAAAAAAAAAAAAAAGGGTCTAAATGTTCATTTTAATCAATGAGAGTCTAATTGTACATGCTAACGCAAATAGTGGGGTATGGGTGTTCATTTTCATAATAATAATGAAATAATGATTCACATTTACTGCTCAATAAAACTTGTAATTAAATAAAGCTTTCCCCATTTTCAATTTTTCTACAAAAAAATTATTTTTAAATGTCCCTAAGATCCTCTCTTTCATTTTTTTTTTGGGGGCATTTTTATTAAGCATATTAACTCCACAACAATTATATTATTTTATTCGTGACGTAATAAAATAACTCAAATGCGTCGTCTCTTTTCATTGTCAATGAATCATTTGCAATTCTTCTAAAATATAATTCTTACAAATCGACATAAATCATGTGACCATGCAAACGTCAATTTAACATGCATTTGCTTATGAGATGTCCAATCACTTATCACTATTTTATTTATTTTTTAAACAGCTTATCAAATTTTATTTCTAGTGATGATTTTAGAGAAATTATCTCTACACCTATTTTCTTTTGTTACATCCACATTTACCTACCATAAAATTTTAACATTTACTTTGCACTACTTTTGTTTTTAAACTTATATCAATCAACCATTTTAACGCTGAAAATAATCATTTTACCCCTAAATGAATTAAGATATTATTTTATTCTACAAAATTTTAAAAAATATAAAAATTATAATTATAAGAATATCTCTAAATTCAACGGAACAAATAAATCTCAAAATTTAAGATGATAATTTTTATAAAAAAATAACATCTTGTAATTATAATTTCATTTAATTTTTATAATTAAATTAAGTGTAGAGATTGTACAGTTACAACAATTAATATGAAAAAAAGCTCCCTATAATTATTGTAAGCTTCCCTATAATTAATATTAAGAAACTTCCTTATACAAATTAAATGAAATTATGATTGCAAACAATTAACATGATAATTTTTAAATGAAATTATATTTATAAAAAAATTAACATATTGGATTTAAAATTTATTTATTTTATTAAATTCAGGGGTATTCTTATAATTCTAATTTTTTATTTTTAAAAATTTTGTAGAATAAATTGTCTTTAATTCACTTACTAATAAAATAGTTATTTTTTAGTATTAAAGTGGTTGATTGATCCAAGTTTTAAAATAAAAGTAGTGTAAAATACATGTCAATTGTTTGTGGTAATTAAATGTACATATAACAAAAGAAATGTGATGTAGAGATAATTTCCCATAATTTTACCATTTCAACATGTAACGTACATTATATATTGACAAATAACATTAAAATTATAGATATAGTCAAAACATGATGGACTCACTTTTTTTACCTCACTCCATTGTCAGAGTTACAGTAGTAATTAAACGATTATAAATTTTATCAAAATTCAATTTTATAAATTGCAATTTTATAGTTGATTAAAAAAATTCTCATGTGCAGTAATACAGATGCCTATATATATTTTAAAATGCATCATCAAGGACATACTACACTATTTAGTTATAATTTAATATTATATTGTATCTAGATAATTTTATTAAGCCCCAAATCCATATATTAAAACGTGACAAGTGCATTTTCATTTTTAATTATTGATCCCTATCTATGCAAGATTTTAAGTTGGGTTACTGATTTAAAAAATATAATTTACTCAACCAAGCACCAAGGCATATGTTATTTATAACTTGAAATTTATTATTATCTACGGTGATCTTTTAAATTTTACTTAAATAAAATAAAATCAAATAAAATCGCGAAAATCTTAGCGCGAGATCTCGCCATGCTACCTGCCTACGAGATACGATCTAATAAATGCCAAAAGCTGACAACAAAAAACCGTGCCGTTTCACTATCACGTGACGTGCCAACGACGACAATATTTCTGTTATCATACGTCATACCAGTAGCCAGCTCGCGTGTTTGCTTCTTCATCTCATGAGAAATTTAAACACTCAACGACACACCCCATCCCATTCAAAATCCAAAACTTTTTTGCTTTTATTTTTTCTTCAATTTGTAATTTTGCTTTTTCCTTTTTTCTTGAAAAATCCGGCAAAGTTTTGTTTAGTTCTTAAAGGGATAATAATAACTGGATCCTTGGATTTTCATTAAAACATATTTACCTAGAAATTTACAAGTTCAAAAAATTTCAAGGCTATGATAATGAATAGTTTTGGAGCAAGTAAATAAAGAGAGAATTTAGTTTTCATATATATATATATATATATATGTGTGTGTGTGTGTGTGTGTGTGTGTGTGTGTGTAAAAGCCAATTCAAATTGAGAATTATTTTCCGAGTTTGATTAAAAAAAATGAAAGTTTGATTTTAGCCGAAATAAACTGAGTTCACTTAGATTCGTAGAGAATTTTACTATGTCTAATTATTCCATACCATTACAAAAAAGGAAATTATCATTTTAGTACCAAAATTATGTCAGTACCAAGGTTTGCTAAAAAGTATATTTTACTACCAAAGTTTTGCGCCGTTATCAATTCACTACCATTCCGTTAAGAAAATGTTAATGTTTAATGGAAATTGAGTTAGAAGTCGATTTTACCCACAATAGTTTGATAGTAAAATGATAATTCCCCTAAAAATTCGGTAGTAAAATGATAATTCCCCTAAAAACTTGGTAGTAAAATGATAATTTATCTATCAAATTAACAGACAATTTTACTCTTACAACTGAAAATGTCTTTGATGTCCTTATGACATCAGCAATAGTTTGGTAGTAAAATGATAATTCCCCTAAAAATTCGGTAGTAAAATGATAATTCCCCTAAAAACTTGGTAGTAAAATGATAATTTATCTATCAAATTAACAGACAATTTTACTCTTACAACTGAAAATGTCTTTGATGTCCTTATGACATCAGCAATAGTTTGGTAGTAAAATGATAATTCCCCTAAAAATTCGGTAGTAAAATGATAATTCCCCTAAAAACTTGGTAGTAAAATGATAATTTATCTATCAAATTAACAGACAATTTTACTCTTACAACTGAAAATATCTTTGATGTCCTTATGACATCAGCAAATTTTTAATGTTGTTAACAGAATGGTAGTGAATTGATAACGGCGCAAAATTTTGGTGGTAAAATACACTTTTCGGCAAACCTTAGTACTGACATGATATGTCAGTAAAACTTTAGTAGTAAAATGATAATATCCCAAAAAATAAATCAAGAAAAATAAAAAACTAAGCCAACTTATATGATTTTTGGGAACTCAAAATAGACCTTAACAAGGCGAGCCCTGTGAAAAATTCAACCATTCAAAAAAATAAAGACTTATAAGAAATAATTCAAGTTGGTTTATTATTCAAATTTTAAAAATTAATTATTGATATTATTAAATTTGTCCAAAAAATTTATGAAAACTAGTGTATTTTTTCATCATAAGTAAAAAAGGACAGTAAATTTTTTAAATATATAAAATTTTCTCGAGTGAGTTCAACTTGCGTAAAATTTCCAAAAACGAAAAACTAGATAAAAATCAACTTGCAATGCAAATAACAGCACGGACCGTGAAGTCCAATAACTTATACGTGGTCCCACAATCCTTTGAAGGACAAACGAAACGCAACCGTACGTGTCGCTTTATTGGATACAGCAACAAACTGAAAAGAAAATAAAATAAAATAAAGTAATGATAAAATATTTTATTACAAAAAAAGGAAATTTAATAATAGAAAAAAATTCAACTTTAAATACCCCCCACTATCTGCGTTTTCCAAAGCTCCCACCAAATCTTCGAACATTCAATGGGCTTCGAAGTTTCTTACACTTCCTCCGCCGGCAAATGGCTTGGCTTCGTCACCGCCGTTTGGGTCCAAGCCATCTCCGGCAACAACTACACTTTTTCTAACTACTCTGACGCTCTCAAAACCCTAATGAACCTCACTCAACTCGAACTCAACAACCTCTCCGTCGTTAAGGACATCGGCAAAGCATTCGGCCTACTCGCGGGCCTAGCCTCCGACCGGATTCCGGCTCCAATCATCCTCCTCATCGGCTCCCTCGAAGGCCTCGTCGGATACGGCGCACAGTGGCTCGTCGTCAGCCGCAAAATCCAGCCGCTCTCGTACTGGCAAATGTGCGTCTTCCTCTGCATGGGCGGCAACAGCACTACGTGGATGAACACCGCTGTGCTCGTCACGTGCATCCGTAACTTCCGCCGTAACCGCGGTCCCGTCTCTGGGATCCTGAAAGGCTACGTCGGTCTCAGCACCGCCATATTTACCGACCTCTGCAGCGCCTTGTTCGCCGACGATCCGGCGAAGTTCCTCTTCATGCTCGCCATCGTCCCCTTCGTTGTCTGCCTCGGCGCCATCTTCTTCCTCCGCGAGACGACTCCGGCCTCCACTGTCGACGAGGAGAAAGAAGAAGCTAAATACTTCTCAATCATCAACACCGTCGCCATCGTCGTGGCGTTGTACCTGCAAGTTTACGATTTCTTGCCTAACAAAAGTGAAACTCTCGCGTTGATCTTCTCTGGTATTTTGATAATTCTCTTAGCTTCTCCGGTGGCCATTCCGGTTTATTCTTTCATAAAGAGCTGGAACTTGAACCGGAAAAGAACCGAACCGGATGTGGAAGAGCAACAAGTGGTGGAGCCGTTGCTAAACGGGGAAACTACTGGAACAGAGGAGGTGGTGGCGGTGGAGGATACTGTGGTGGCGGTTGTGGCGGTGGAGGAAGTGAAGAGGAGGCCGGTGCTGGGGGAAGATCACACGATATTTGAAGCGATGTGGACCGTTGACTTTTGGATCTTGTTTGTTTCGTTTCTTTGTGGGGTAGGGACTGGCCTGGCGGTGATGAATAACATGGGACAAATTGGGTTGGCTCTTGGATACGTCGACGTTTCGATTTTCGTTTCTTTGACGAGTATCTGGGGATTTTTCGGTAGGATTATATCGGGTTCCGTCTCGGAATACTTTATCAAGTAAGTTCTAGGTCACTGCTTAAACCTTAGCTCGTATTTTTTTATTTTTTTAATTAAAACTGTAAAAACGACGTCGTTTCTAGTTCCTATTGTCTTTGCGCATGATTATTGCATGACTTTTATTTGTTTCTTTATTTGGAATACTCGATTAGCTCTTGACCAGAATCGGGGTCTAAGCTTGATTTTGCTCAAGGCTATAAACAAAATCTTCGAATGTTTTGTTGAATCTATATATGACTACTGAGTTGGGTTTGTCAAGAAGGAATTGACGGATTTTTAATGTATATATATGTTCTATATATCTTATTTTTCCCCTTTTGGGGTTATGTTAGATCTTATATTATATACTTTGTGGGGTTTAGTAGCTTAATTAGTGTGGTACAAAAAATTTAATGTAACAAGTAGCTCGCAAGATTTAATATAGAACTTGAGAGGTTACGCTAGTACAGGTAAAGAAATACTTACATGCCTATTTGATTTTCTAAGACCCGGGTGAGGAGAGCTACTTTGACTTGTCGTTGGGTGTAAGGATAAACAGAGCTTCATTGACTTGTCGTTGGGTGTAGATTAATATGTGTAGCCGTGAAGATTTTTCTTATTACTCGATGTTGCTTTCACTCCATGTCTCCGTTCCTTCTTTTAGCAGCAAAAAAATATGAGAGTCAAGTATAGGTTCAGGTCTTAATTCTCTCAGACAAAGAGAGAAAAGAAAAATTATTATATAATGAAATCAAGTGGGGTGACATATCTTTCTAGCTTTATTTTAAAGATTAGTGCGTTGCTTTCTCTTGCTCATGATCACTTTTTAGAAGCAAGAATTTGGAGGGAATTGCTTTAACAAAGTCAGTGGCAGGATGGTCCATTGTTGAGAATGAATAGAATATTTCTTGGTATCGAATCCTTTTGAAATCCCATGGCTACAGTGTCTTTCAGGTAAGATTTTTTGGGCCGGCGCCCGTTGCATTCACTTAGCTGAAATGTTTGAATTGACTTATGATGAATTGGCTAAAGCTATTTCTATCCTTGGAGTCAAATATTGTGTGCTTTCAATTTTTGGATCACTTTCATCTGGGCCAGCTTAATTAATTTAGGAAATTGTTTGATTCACAATAACTTACTTCTATTATGATATTTTCTTGTTTGCAGGAGAGCTGGAACACCAAGGCCAATTTGGAATGCAGCTTCTCAAATTTTAATGGCAGTTGGCTACATTCTCATGGCTGTAGCCTTGCCTGGTTCACTATACATCGGCTCAATCATAGTAGGCTTATGCTATGGAGTCCGTCTAGCTGTCACAGTCCCTACCGCTTCTGAACTATTTGGTCTCAAATACTATGGTCTAATCTACAATATCTTAATCCTCAACCTTCCCCTTGGCTCCTTCCTTTTCTCTGGCCTGCTTGCTGGATACCTCTATGACGCACAAGCTACCCCGACTGCAGGAGGCGGCAACACTTGCGTCGGAGCTCACTGTTACCGACTTGTGTTCGTCATCATGGCTATGGCATGCATTGTTGGATTTGGTTTGGACATTTTACTTGCAGCTAAGACCAAGAACATTTACACCAAGATTTACAGGAGCAGGAGATCGAAGAAATCGTCATCGTCGACAGAATCTAATGGACATTAACACAATTTGAGCAGCAGTGATTGGCCAAGAAGTAGGATTGATGAGCCTTTTTGCTCCGTGATATCCGAGTTTCGCGATTAGTCTGTTAGATGATGCCTTATCAATAAGGCGAGCATTGCCATAATTATTATTATTTGTTGGACTCTCTATGTAAAGTACCGAGAAGATATGGTGTGATTTTGTGTTATACTTTTGTACTTGTATGTAACGCATTAGAGCTTGTGCATCTCTTTGTATTTTAAAAATTGTGAAATTTTTTTATTCCTTAATTATTATTATTTTTTTTTTTTGAAAAACTCGCTCATCAGACTGTCTAGCCCTGGCTAATAAACAATTTTAAAATTTCTCATAGCGATAAGCCCCAGGTGACCCAGTTCGCTGAAATCCCTCGTGAATGCACGAAGGCAGTAATAAAGTCCTTGAAGTTGGGCCTGCGATGAAGGAATGTGGTAAGCTAGTGGGTCGGATTTGTTTTATAGCGTATTTGAGGACATTCCTATACTGACCAATGGAAGATGAAACTTGAAGGTCACAAACTCATCAGTAATCAAAGAGCCTCCTGAGAAGTTACTAAGAAGGGTCCGCTCCATACAAAAAAAGCTCCTCGAAAATGAATTGTTGATGCAAGCAATAGGGGCTGAATTAGGTGGCGGCTTTTCCCATTTTGGTCATTGGAGGAACTCCCAACGTGAAATACAAAATTCAAAATGGAATTTAGGGCTTTAATTGAAATGTGGCTTATTTTAATGAAGCTATCTTACTACCATTGTCTGATATAACACCGCAATTTTTTTTTTTTGGGAATGAGCCTAATGGTATTTGTTAAACTTACAACGTGTGTAAGGATAGTTATAATCAATAAAGCTACGCTTATTTTACTATGATACTCGATCATAATATGTGTATACGAAATTTTATTAAGTGTAAATGAACAAACGTTGTAACTATTGTAACATTCATAAGTTTTGACTTGTAAGGCAAACTAGCTCAATTTTTCCAATGTGTAAAGTATCAATCAAGTAGAGCTCTCAACAACATTCAACCACGCGGATGAGGATCCAAGAAAGGCGTCTTTGGTGTTCAAAGGTTTGGTTTCTTTTCAGTTCAATATTTCATTTCATCTCCTACTACGGAAGGCACGGACTTGTGGGATATCATAGTACCATGCTTATAACGCAGCAGAGGAGTCATGGTCCACTGTAACATGCGCGCATGCAAAGTTTGAGCACTCACGGGAGCCTGTAGTAACAAAAGCTAGGACTTGAAACCATAGCGTGCGCATTTTCCTTTCACAGGAGGCACAATTATATGTTTTTTGCCATACCCATTTGTCTACATATCACTTCCCATTAACTCAGTATCCATGATCCCTGGGAAACTTACTAATTATTAATTTCCATTAGAAAGCTAGTCTAAGGCAATGGCACAAAGTACGGGTCAAATGTTAAATATTGGACGTGTGTTTTGGCTCCTCCTTAAGTTTGACATATGCTTTGTTATTTCCAAGAATGCCCAAGGCTCTTAAACTGCTTTGACATCTAAAGTTTGATTCTTAAAATAATATTACGATCAATCTTACTTTGAGAAACATATTCTAGACTCTTCATTTGGCAATTAGCAGCTCTGTTACAACATTCCCATCAACACATGCAAGATAGCCTAATGATTAATGAAGGATTGATAAAGCCATATTAACAAAGTAATAAATGTCCACGTACACGCACGGGAGTTAAGGATTGCTTGAACAAAGTGTCTGTAATGAATCCAAAACTGTACAAAAGTTATGCTAAAATACAAGCAAACGTACTCATTTTAAGTTCACATGAGGCTTTCCTTTGCAAGTGAGCAGACACGGATTAACCACTCCAAATCTGCCACTGTTTCCCTCGTGAGCTGTGACCAATTCACCTCCTAAACCTCAGTAAGTGCACGGATCCCTTTCTCTCTGAAAACTCCATTATATTGACGGGGTCAACTTCAAGAAATGAGATGTTAAAATTCCAATATATAAGCACAAGTCAGCCTCTCTACTTTATATCAGCAGACGAACATGAAATACACTCCTACTTCTGCTGGATTCTTGATTTGTTTCGTTCTTTTAGGAGCTTCCTTGGCTGCTTCATATGGTGCGGGTCTCTCTCATGTCTCAATGATTAATGCTTTCGTTATTACAAAGGGGGTTTTTGTTATGTTCAAAATTAATTAGTTGACTTGTTGAGAACTTTTCTTTTGCAGACGGGCCATTGTATGATTTTACTGCTTACACCGAGGTAAACATTTACATATGGTGATTAATATTATTAATAGTTTCTAGTTCTATTGTTCGACTGATATGCACAATGTTATTTGGCTGCAGTGTAAAGAGCTGCCAGAGCAGCCACTCTACAATGGAGGAATGCTCAAAAATCACCCTCCAGAAAATTTCAGTAGCATTGCCCACTTCTCGACTGGTTTCTATACACCAGCTTTCATATTGCACAATCTCACACCGGGCACCATCTACTGTTTCTCTAGTAAGAATCCTTATGTCTCCATGAATTTTTACTTGCCTATGCACGTCGCAAGGTACTGCAATTAATATGCTAATGCTTTCACCGGGGCAAAGCTTGATTCAGTGTCCTTGCAAAGGCGAATAAAATATGCACATTCTAGCCCCTTACATTAGATGTTGCAATGGTTCTTATTTTCTCTACTGCATAACAGTTTGGTTGAAGATTGAGGGTGCTAATTCGGCTCACGTAAGGGCAAGCCTAAAGACAGAGAACTCAGTGTACAATTGTGTAGGGTCTGCTGCTGCCAAACAAGGATGCTGGTCATTTCTCAAAGGCGGATTTGTTCTTGATTCGCCATCAAACTTATCTATATTATTCTTTCAGGTAATTTCGCAGCCGTAAAATCAAATATCACATCGCATATTACGCTTCTTAAGGCAAAATTGAGCAACGTATATTGTTTGGAGATGAAATTGACCCTTTTGCTTGTATGTTGATTATTTAGAATTCGGATGACAGGGATATCAATATAGCAGTTGCTAGCGCTTCGTTGCAGCCATTTACTGATGAGCAATGGAGGTTCAACCAGCAATATATAATTAACACTGTAATTACAAGTAACACTTGTTTATTACTATGTAATTGTTGCAATATATCTTGTGCCAAAATCAGTCAAAATTTTAAAATGCCAAACACTTTCATATAGTTTCGTGATCTGTTAAATGGAAAACTAATTGCACAAATAACTCTGTTAAACAATACAGGAAAGGAAACGGGCTGTGACAATCCATGCAGCAGATGGAAGTGGAGATACATTACAAGGGGCAGAAATCACAATAGAGCAGGTCTCAAAAGATTTTCCCTTTGGATCTGCAATTGCAAGTACAATTCTTGGAAACTTACCCTATCAGGTAACCTATTGCTTTAATTGATTCAATGTAAAAGTCTTCGGAATTGCTATTATGTATCCCATGAAAGTCTTGTCACACTGCATTCTACAATAATGCGATTATTCTGATGGTTACAGAAATGGTTTGTTGAGCGATTCAATGCAGCTGTATTCGAAAACGAACTGAAATGGTATGCAACAGAACCAGAGCAAGGCAAGATCAACTACACTATAGCAGATCAGATGATGGAATTTGTTAGATCTAATCAACTAATTGCCAGAGGCCACAATATATTCTGGGAAGATCCTAAATACACACCAGCATGGGTTCGCAATCTCACTGGTCCTGCACTACAATCAGCTGTCAACTCCCGGATACAAAGCCTGATGAACAAATACAAAGAAGAGTTCATACATTGGGATGTCAGCAATGAGATGCTTCACTTCGATTTCTATGAGCAGCGACTAGGCCATGATGCAACCTTGCATTTCTACGAAACAGCACACCAATCAGACCCTTTAGCAACTCTATTCATGAATGAATTCAACGTGGTGGAGACTTGCAGTGATGAGAACTCAACCGTCGATAGATACATTTCAAGACTAAGAGAACTGAAAAGGGGCGGGGTGTTGATGGATGGCATAGGCCTAGAAAGTCACTTTACAGTTCCAAATCTTCCTCTCATGAGAGCTATCCTAGACAAACTGGCCACACTGAATCTCCCAATTTGGCTTACAGAAGTCGATATCAGCGGCAAACTCGATAAGGAAACACAGGCAGTTTACCTAGAGCAGGTATTAAGGGAAGGCTTCTCACATCCTTCAGTGAACGGAATAATGCTTTGGACAGCATTACATCCTAATGGGTGTTACCAAATGTGCCTGACTGATAATAATTTGCAGAATCTGCCTGCTGGTAACATAGTTGACAAACTTTTGAAGGAGTGGCAAACTGGTGAAGTAACGGGTCACACGGATGGCCATGGTTCATTTAGCTTTTACGGCTTCTTAGGTGAATACACAGTGAGTGTTAAGTATGGCAATAGAACTGCAAACTCAACATTTTCGCTCTGTCAAGGCGATGAAACTAGACACGTTACCATTCGAGTGTAAGGCATAGCAGATTATAATTATATTGCAGTTGCATAATGGTTCGTATGTATGGTGCAATCTATTAGATCAATCCCTCAAATCAAACACAAACAATTATATCTCATCTGTAAGATCACCAAATCATGCTGTAGAGCTTAAGTCAACTTTTTGAAAAAGTTGCGATCCCTTTCAACATTTCGATTACAAAGTAGCAAGGGGTAATATTTTGATCGTACCTAGTTGTTTTGAAAACCGTAATTGATTCATCATTTGGCAATTAGCAACTCCGTTTCAACATTTCCGACGATGCAAGAGAGGATCAGAGAATGATTTGTCTTTAAAATAAAGCCAAATTAATTGACAAACGAATAAATGTAATCGCATGCAATGGCAAATTGGAAATTAATTAAGTAATGTACTCTAAATAAGGATTACTTTGAAAAACACGTGTAATTATTTTAATTTAGTCCACATAATGAAGCTCCTGTTTGCATGTGAGCAGGAGCTGGATTGCTCAGAATCTGCCACTATTTCCGGCCTCGTGACCAATCGCCAATCTCCATTAATTTCTCTATATATTATAACACAAATAAGCGCTCTGTTTATCTCAGCATACGAACATGAATCACACTCTTACTTCCACTGGCTTCTTGGTTTTTTCCATTATTATTGGAGCGTCCTTGGCTGCTTCATATGGTTCAGCTCTCTCTCACTGCTTGATACTTAATGTTATGATTACAAATAGGTTTGTTAATGTCATCATTTTGTTTACATTTGTTAACTTGTTGAGAACTTTGGTGTTGCAGACCGGCCACTATACGATTTTACTGCATACACTGAGGTAAATTTTTTTTTTTGGGTAATTAATAAGTGCTTTGATTGAACTTGCTGTGCCTAGTAAGTTGCATTGCTTGATTGAAGTACATATATGTATATATGCACATATCTTGCTTGGCTGCAGTGTAAAGAGTCACCTGAGAAGCCACTTTATGATGGAGGAATGCTGAGAAAGCAGTCCCTGAAAAATCCCAGCTGGGTTGCCTACTCTGAGACTAGTTTCTATACACCGGCTTTCATATTGCATAATCTCACACAGGGAACCATATACTGCTTTTCTAGTGAGAATCATTTTTATTCGACAATTAACGCATTGTTATCAAATCTATAGCCTATGTTACACAAGATTGTCCAATTTATAACTTTATATGGTTATGCTTGCACCAGGGGTATCAAATCTATAGCCTACTTTAAAACAGTTTGGGTTAAGATTGAGGGTGCCAACTCGGCTGACATACGCGCAAGCCTAGAGACAGAAAACGAGTTGTATGATTGTGTTGGATCTGTGACTGCCAAACAAGGATGCTGGTCATTTCTTAAAGGTGGATTTGTTCTTGATTCATCATCAAACTTATCTCTACTATTCTTTCAGGTAAAATACATCAGATTGAATATTACTCTTCTTTAGGTTGGCATTAGTGCAAAAATGAGCAAAATACATTGTTTGAAGATGAAGCTGAACCTTTTGCTTGTATGTTGATTATTCAGAATTCGGATGACAGAGATATCAATATAGCTGTTGCTAGCGCTTCACTGCAGCCGTTTACTGAACATCAATGGAGATTCAACCAGCAATATATAATCAACACTGTAATAACTAGTAACACTTCTTTACTACGCTGTATTTGCTAATACAAATAATCAAAGTAAGATACTGACCTTCGAAAAAAGAAGAGACTTATAAAAACCAAGAGGAACTCTTTTAGCATTTATAAGAAATTAGAGCGTCAAATTCCAAAACTATTAAATGGTTCTGTTATATGAAAGACTTATTTCATAAACACTAAAGAGGAACCCTCTCAAATGTATACAGGAAAGGAAACGTGCTGTGACAATGCATGTAACCAATGGACATGGAGATATACTGCAAGGAGCAGTAATCAAAATAAAGCAAGTCTCAAAGGATTTCCCACTTGGATCGGCAATAGCAAGCACCATTCTTGGAAATTTACCTTATCAGGTACAATAGCGAGTACAACGAACAGTCTTTGAAATTGAAATTATGAAGGAATCAACGTGTCGTATTACATTGTGAGCTAATTCTAATGTGATTATTTTAATTATCACAGAAATGGTTTGTTAAGCGATTCAATGCAGCTGTGTTTGAAAATGAGCTGAAGTGGTATGCAACAGAAGCAGAACAAGGCAAGGTCAACTACACTGTAGCAGATCAGATGATGGAATTTGTTAGAGCCAATAAACTAATTGTTAGAGGCCACAATATATTCTGGGAAAATCCAAAATACAATCCAACTTGGGTTCGTAATCTTACAGGATTCCAACTACAATCAGCTGTCAACTCCCGGATACAAAGCCTAATGAACAAATACAAGGAAGAATTCATACACTGGGATGTTAGCAATGAGATCCTTCATTTTGATTTTTATGAGCAACGTCTTGGCCCTAAAGCAGCCTTGCATTTCTTCCAAACAGCACACCAGTCAGATCCTTTGGCAACACTATTCATGAATGAATACAATGTGGTGGAGACTTGCAGTGATGTGAATTCAATGGTTGATAGCTACATTTCAAGACTACGAGAACTCAGACGCAGTGGAGTGTCAACGGATGGCATAGGCCTACAAGGTCACTTTACAGTCCCAAATCTTCCACTCATGAGAGCTATTATAGACAAAATGACAACGCTAAAACTCCCCATTTGGCTTACAGAAGTCGATATTAGCAGCAAACTCAGTAAGGAAAAACAGGCAGTTTATCTAGAGCAAGTATTGAGGGAAGGTTTCTCACATCCTTCTGTGAGTGGGATAATGCTTTGGGCAGCATTACATCCTAATGGGTGTTACCAAATGTGTCTGACAGATAATAATTTGCAAAATCTACCTGCTGGTGATGTGGTTGATAAGCTTTTGAAGGAATGTCAAACCGGGGAAGTAACCGGTCACACTGATGCCCATGGTTCGTACAGCTTTTACGGCTTCTTAGGTTAATACAAAGTGAGTGTTAAGTATGGCAATAGAACTGCAAACTCAACATTTTCGCTCTGTCGAGGCGATGAAACTAGACATGTTACCATTCGATTATAAGCAACAGCAGATAATATAGCAGTTGCATAAGTAGCTCATAGTTCATTGCCTCAACTCAAAACACCAAATCAAATAAATTTCAACTGTAAAATCACCGAGTTATTCTGTAGATCTAACACAGAATGGATGGTTTAAAATGTGAATGGCACAGCAATGACTTTGAATCAGAAAAGTTGAATGGCAATCATCACGGTTCCAAATAGAAGCCAGCTTCATATTACCGTATCTAAGGACAATGATCACAATTTAAGGCTTTATTCTAATCTTATTTAGAATTTTTTCTTTTTTCTGTACAAAGATAAGATATTACATTAGGGTTTGGCCCACAAGAATGTGATATTCCGATAGTGTTCACCAAAGTCTTGACTTTCAAACATCAATGATTCATTGCACAAGCACAACCCCACCAAACAAAGCTGTAAGGTTACCCCATAGCCAACAAAAAAGCAAAAGCACCACCACAAAACTTGCTACAATGGGAATCAATCTCTCAGCAAACAATCTTGTTTATGTATTCACATTACACAAATCAAAACAAGTCTCTCTCTCTCTCTTGTTACTTTACAAATTGTTGAACCTAGACAAGAAAAAGAAATTGTCAAAATACCATCAAAGATCTTTCAATTGATTCTGCTTTGTTTGCTTTTTAACCCTAAAAATAAAAGCTCGAGTGTGAATGGGGAAAAAAAAAGCACCTTATCTTCTCAGAATTATGCAGTAACAAACATTGAAAATTTTTCAGAATCTTGAAGGGGATGGTGGGTGGTGTTTTACATGTGGAATGAGAATCTAGTCAGCTTTCTTAACAACGGCTGCAAAAACATGCAAGGAAAGAATTCACATCAAAGAACAAAAACCCCTTAATTAATTTTGAAGTATAGAGAGACATAACTACAAGTACCCAAATGAAAACACAAAAGAGGAGAAAGCTGCAAAGGCCACAAGTGAAATTTGTAGAGCACTAATTGAAGCTGTTCTTGTTGAATCCCCCATGGCCAAACCGGCTAAATATGACCCATCTGCTAGCATCGCATCTCCAGATGCTGACCCAGATCCAGTAACTGTACCGGTCCCGGTTCCAGCACCGGAACCCGGATACCCTGAGCCGGATCCGTCAGCTGAGTACTCTAACCCCGATCCTGCACCCTGCTGCTGTGATGTGGCTCCAGCCACTGGAGTTGAATAACTTGAAGATTTCTGACTGCAAAATAGACATCGAGACAGAATTCATGAATCAGTCTTGCAGGATGTGTAATTGATGCTCAGAATCTTTAGTTAAAAATTAAGTACACTTGAATCTAACACATTTATGACATTGATAGCATCATTAACTACACCCATAATCTTTAAAAAAAAATTAAAACATAAAAAATTAAAATCATAATAAAGGGAATCTTTGGCATTTCCAGTTGGCCACCACCATGGGTGTCGAGTAACAATTAACAAACAAACTTGTAGTACGTAATCAAACCGCTATGAAAAAGTTCAAAAAGTAAAGCTTAATAATCACAAATTAGATGCTAAAAATGATTAAATAAAATAGCAACCCACCCATTAAAGAAAAGAAAAAGACTGAAAAGCAGATAATAGGAGCTTACCTAGGAGAAGAGGAAGGGCAAAACGTCACCGTATAGTCGGCACCAGTGCAGGTGAAAGTGCTCGTAGCATCATCGTAAGCGTAGCTGTAAGATTTCGGACAGGCAGACTTAAACACCTGAGAATAAACTGACGGCTTACACGTGGCGGGTGTATTAAACGCGCCACTGCAACAGTACTCGGCACTCCCAAACGCCTCACACGCGCTCTTGCAAGCGTCGCCCTCGCCGACCCTCAACTCAGCCGGACACTGCCGGTTCACGTCCGTGGAGCAACCCGTCGTAGAGCAGAGACCCGACCCGCCCGAACTCTCCACAATCATGGGCAAGTTGTACCCGTCGACAAGGCTGACGTCATAGAAGTCCTGCCCGCCCGACCCGAGAGTGAACTCCGCGAGAGTCGCGGGCGGGGCGGCTCCGAGACCGTTGCATTCAACCTGGCCCGAGCCGCAGTCCCCTGTGAGGCATGACCCGGATCCGGATCCGTCGAAGTTACAGCGGGTTCGCCCCCAGAACCGGCCAGACCAGCCTGTAGGGGCTACGAAAGAGCGGGAGGAGTCCTGTGGGAGCTCGAATCCCGTGCTGTCGAGTCTAGGGCTGCCCGCATTGGCGAGAATTCCCGGCCATATCGTGTAGTCACATTTGTTAACAAATGTAAAGGTAGCACTTAATACACCTGCCAAAAACATTAAAAAAAAAAGCCCAGAAAAAAATTAAATTTTTTTGTTATTGTTATGACAAATGTGAAAAACTAAGCTAAAAAACTTAAATGCTAGAGGTTTTTTTTTGTCTTTTTTAAATTAAAATAGCCCCAAGAAAATAATATTTTTGGTTAAAAGATAATGCAGCATGAAAACACGAAGACCATGTAGTAGAAAAATGCCACAAGCTGTTACTATGTGAGTGTGCGAGAGAAGGTTAGCTATGAAGGGAAGATGAGCAATGTGTTTTGTTTTCGGTGGGTTACCTTGAGAAGTTGCAAGAAGAACAATGAGGGGAAGAATGAGAGAGGTGGAGGTACAAGAGGGGAGATCCATGAAAAGGGTGGTTGTTTTTTGCATCAAGTTGTTGCTTGATTTGGGTTTTGGCTGAAGTGGAGATGACAATGAAGGGTGGTGATGCAAGGGTTTGGGATTGAGGGTACAATGGCAATGCCCATAAACAAGTGGGAGTGTTTTTCTTGGGAGAGATGGGAAAGTGAAGTGACAGAGTGAGTGAGTGAGGGTTAGTCCAAAATAGCTGTATTGTGTTATTAATAGTACTCTTTTTTTCTTTTTTCTCTTTTTAAACCAGTTCTTCTGAGTTCTGTCTTCCAGGTTACTGTTTTCTGTCTTGTTTTTTAGTGTTGTGGTGTTTGATAATATTGTATATTGATCGCATTTCATTAAATTTGTTTTCATAGCATATCTTTTCCCTAAACTTTGCAAAATTACATTTATTGTCTTCTGCACATGAATCCAACCGGCAGCAGCTATCCACTAGTCAATGATTCAAATGGATTAGGGCTTTGGCGGAGCGAGAGTGCGACCTCGATTCTCTTCTCATCTATAAATAACTTGAACTCTGAGCACATTTCAATTTTGTTAGTGTAGATTTTAAAATTATACGAAATTACATTTCTTAATAGCCCTATTAAATTTCCTAAAGTTTTGACTTTGGCAAAATTGGTGTGGTAAATTTTTTTAAAATTTGTTTATTTCACAACTTTCTCTACTTTGATATAAGCTTTTAATAGTTAATAGGGTATACACACACACGATTTATTAAATAAGTACTACACTTCTTTTAACATTATAACTTTAATATTTTAATAAAAAAGACAATGATATACAATATTTCATAAATCTTACTATATAAATAAAAGGCTATTTAAACTTATGTTTATTTTAGTTATTACATAATAAAATAATATTTTCATAATAAAATTTACCAAATGTTGTATTACTTTTTAAATTGATGGTAACTACAGTAACATAATTTATTAGGCACTAAATTATATTTTTAATCAAACGCTTATTTATATGCACAGTAAAAGTAACTTATTTCGTTCGCTGCCATAGTTTTAAACTAATCTTAAATAAAGGTTATTTGTAGGAGAATTTCCGTTATTTGCACTGTTAATCGTTGTGCTGATTAAAACTACTTTTGATAAGTTTCTATTATTATATTATTTGAGTTACAACATGAAATTAAAAAAGAAAGTGTTGAGTTTCTACAAATATTTTCTTGTATAATAATAATATTATGAATCATAAAGGTTGAATTTCAATTTAAATCCTAATTATTTTGTGTCGTTTACTTACTAAATAATAAACTTTATAATCTCCAACGGGCTGGTTAAAGTGTAATGTGGTTGCAGGGGTCTTTAGTTCTCATGACAGTTTCAGCTTTGGAGGAGTAATAAAAAATTCTGGTGGTGCATTTGTTTGGCAGCTAAGTGTCAACGCTTCCCTAGTTTATTTCATCCCCGCGAGACAGAAGCTATGACTGTTCATGAAGCTCTTAGCTGGATGAAAAATTTGAAGATCTCTAAAGTTATTCTTGAAATAGATTGTCTGAATGTGTACTCACCTTTAATTACTCAAACTCCTAACCCTAATGGGTTTGGTTTAATTATTGAGGACTGTCAAGAATTAGTTAAGCTAGTTGAAGAAGTAAGATTCTCTTTTGTTCGTCGATCTGCGAACGTTGCTGCTCATACAATAATTAGGGTGGAGGGTTCTATGTCAGGTCATGGAGAGTGTAGGTTTGTTCCACCTCCGTGGTTATATTTGATGTTGACAATATCTTATGTTTAATGAAATTTCCATTCATCAAAAAAAAAAAAAACTTTATAATCAGCATAATAAATGGATAAATATACCATCAATTGAAATTTAAATCGAAACTCGGTCATTAGGATTTTCGGCTCTTTCTTGCAACCAGTGTATATAATGATTACGTGTGTGCCACACAGCCACAGCCAATCAATTATAAGGCCTTGGCATCACTTCCTATCCGAGGAAGACGAAACAGCTACCATTTTCCAGTACGTGAATCCCCATAGTAAAAGCGTGGCGACACTACGTGATTCCCTCACACTCAAAACGCTCAAGTCAAATAAATAACGGAGATTTGGGAAGAGCAGGCCCCACCAGTTACCTTCCTGATTGCGACACCTGTCACTTTAGTCTTACATCAGCACCCACTAGTGCTGTCACTGATCCGCGTCACTATTACAAAAGCTGAGATGGAGACCCAATGGCAAATGTGGATGCGCTTGCACTGGCTACACGGTTGCCACGTCATACAAAATGACCGTTTGGGCAATGCCACGTGGGAGAGTGGGTAGCGGGTCCAGGCGAGTGTTAAGTGTGGGAAGCAATAATGGAAAGAAAAGCATTGGATTCCATATTTTCTCTTCTTTTCATGTGCATTGATTTTGTTTCTCTATTAATGTTTCTTTTTTTTTTTAAAGTATTAATGTTTCTTTTGGTAGCCCAAAATTTTGACTAAAATTATGAAAATGGTGAACAATGAAATACAAATTTTTTCCGTCTCTTGTCTTTTGCCTCAAAAGTGGGAAAAAAAGAATTAATAATTATAGTTTTTGTTGATAAATTTTATTTCTAGCAAATTATTTTCTATAAACTGAATTACATATGCTATTTACTTCCAAGCGATCAAAAAGTGAATTAGAAGAACTCGCTTCATGGCCCATCGCTTGGGGAGTAGTTATCTAATTAAGACATCCTCATCTTAATATAGAGGTTTTTTTAATTAAAATTTTAAAGTATAAAAAAGTTGAGAAATTTTTAAATTTTTATAGTTTAAGAAACTTAAAACTTAAAGTATATAAAGTACATGATTTATGTATTTTTTTAAAATTTTTTACGCGCTTTAAAATCTCAAATTAGAACATATATGTATATGTGTGGGTATGTGTATACATATATATAT